>NC_083775.1:20079472-20379472 GCF_963514075.1 Conger conger
TCACAGGACACACACACCATTCACTCACTCACATACTCATACCCATAGGGGTGGCCTGTAGCGTAGTGGTTAAGGTAAATGACTGGGACACGCAAGGTCGGTGGTTCTAATCCCGGTGTAGCCACAATAAGATCCGCACACTGTTGGGCCCTTGAGCAAGGCCCTTAACCCTGCATTGCTCCAGGGGAGGATGGTCTCCTGCTTAGTCTAATCAACTGTATGTCGCTCTGGATAAGAGCGTCTGCCAAATGCCAATAATGTAATGTACCCACGGGCAATTTAGACTCTCCAATCAGCCTAACCAGCAAGTCTTTGGACTGTCGGAGGAAACCTACTCGAACACAGGGAGAATATGCAGACTCCACACAGAGAGGCCTCGGCCGACCGGGATTCAAACCCAGGACATCCTTGCTGTGAGGCAGCAGTGTTACCCACAGCACCATCCGTGCTGCCCTGTTCCAAAGCACTGTGCTCTAAATATAAGTGTTCCAAAGCACTGTGTTCTGAATGGGAGTGTTCCAAAGCACTGTGTTCTAAATGTGAGTGTTCCAAAGCACTGTGTTCTAAATGTGAGTGTTCCAAAGCACTGTGTTCTGAATGTGAGTGTTCCAGAGCACTGTGTTCTGAATGCGAGTGTTCCAAAGCACTGTGTTCTGAATGGGAGTGTTAAAAAGCACTGTGTTCTGAATGGGAGTGTTCCAAAGAACTGTTTTCTGAATGCGAGTGTTCCAAAGCACTGTGTTCTGAATATGAATGTTCAGAGCCAGTCTTCCAAATCAGCTTTCTGAATGCAAGTGTTCTGAGCCAGCTTTCTGAATGTGAGTGTTATAAGCCAGCTCTGTGCAGGGAGAATGAGCTGTTCTACTGAGGCTCAACTTATCTACACCCCCCCCCCCCAACCCCCCCACCCCCTCCACCAGAGCAACGTCACAGGTACACTGTGTTCGAGAAGAACAATATGAAGCCCAAGGCTATAGTCGCCACTCCTGCTAAAAATATACACAAGAAACAAAGAATCTACCTAAAACTGGGCCTACAGTCAATCCATTAACTTGCTTTCTTCCACACACAAACATGCATGCAAGTGCGCACACATGCATGCACACACACACACACACACACACACAAACACACAAACACACAAACACACACACTTCATCCAGCTTGTGGAATGCGGATATATTAAGTCATTAATGGGTACAAACAAGCAGAATAAATATGCATCAACGGTAGTCGTTGCTATTCCATGTCAATGTGAAAGAAACCAAATATATTTTTAAAAACACATACTACATTTGAAACTTCCGTCCATTGAAATGAATGTAATTTATTCCAAAATACAATATGACATTTAAATTCCCATCAGTAGTCTCAACTCGCTCACTCTGTTCTTCCATTCATTCCACCGCGCTTACAAAATATGCACTTGTTTCCAGGCTTGCGATGCCTCAACAGTGCCACTATCGTCAAAAATCGTAAGCTGCATGTAGTTGTACAGCTACATGCCAATGATGAATGACAAACTATAGGGTGCTGCATGCTCTACAAAAGTCAAATACAGTCAAACCATTCACTGGATGGAGAGGCAAATAATACAATTGGAAAAATAATTTAAATTCAGCACTAGCAGGTATGCGCAACTCTGTGTTTTCAGAACATTTTATTTCAAAGGAACAATAGTCTTTTTGATCGCCTACAGGGATGAGTTCTAACTACTGCCGTCTTCATTGTGGATATCCTCATACTCATGAACAGTCATGACCTCATAATCAATGTGAGCTGGACTTCTGCTCATCTAAATGGTAAATGGCAGGCATTTATATAGCGCCTTTATCCAAAGCGTTGTACAATTTATGCTTCTCCATTCACCCATTCGTACACACACTCACACACCGACGGCGATTGGCTGCCATGCAAGGCCCCGCCCGACCAGCTCGTCAGGAGCATTTGGGGGTTAGGTGTCTTGCTCAGGGACACTTCGACACCGCCCGGGCGGGGGATCGAACCGGCAACCCTCCGACTGCCAGACGACTGCTCTTACTGCCTGAGCCATGTCGCCCCTCATCTAATTGACGAGGCGCAATTGGCTTCAGTTCTTAAAGAACTCACTGCCAGGGGAACCTCCAACCCCAAATAAGGCAACAGGGATTTCTCCCAGAAACAATATGCAGTTCCTTTTCCTGACACACGCTCCTGAAAAGGTCACGCAGAAAAGAGGTCAAAAGAGTGACCAAAAGGTGGACAAAAGGGAAAGAGAGGCCCCTTTCATCTACTACATATCCGCCCCCTGCAAAAACTCTGCCTCTTACCATCTGCCAACCATAAGCCATCCTACCCTCCTGCTCTGAGCAAACGTCACAACCCTCTCCCTTCACAGGACTCTCCCTGAGATTCAAACTGCACGTGCCCGATATCTGGTTTGCTCAATGGTACAACGCTTCTAGCTTTCATCAGCCAGACCTAACCAGCCCTCAACCCCCCCAATCCTGAAGCAGTAAACTAGAAATGTATACCCAGTTTACAGTTCACTTCAGCCCTCAACTGTCGGCGAAACCGCACACACCATATACTTGTACAACACTGCCATTCCAAAAAGTTGTTTCAACATGACACTGCTGCATACAAATTCAGGAAAAGAACGCAGCAACTGAGGAATTTTGTAGAAATGTTATTTGTCAACAAGTATTTTGCAACCTCAGTGTAACTTACCAAACTCAAAATGCTGACAGACTGATTCATATAGATATTGCT
This sequence comes from Conger conger, assembly GCF_963514075.1. Taxonomy (NCBI): domain Eukaryota; kingdom Metazoa; phylum Chordata; class Actinopteri; order Anguilliformes; family Congridae; genus Conger; species Conger conger. The sequence continues at coordinate 20,082,224 of NC_083775.1, forward strand.
TTTGAAATTTTGGAAGTTCAATAAATGTATTGAATACACACAGACAGGTCAAAGGTCATGGAAAAGTGATGATTAATATGTGCATTATCAGGGCTGCCCAAACCTTTCCTGGAGATCTAAGGTGCTGTATGTTTTCACTCCCACCCTAACAAAGCACACCTCATTCAACAACTAGTCCTTGACATTTTGCAGTACATTACAGTTATATAGCCAACACTTTCATCCAGAGCGACTTCGTTTATTTGGCTAAGCAGGGGCCAATCCCTCCTGGAACATTGTGGGTTTACGGGCTTGCTCAAGGGCCCAACAGCTGCACTGATCTGACTATGGCTACACTGCGGCTTGAACCACCGAACTTTCAGGTGCTTAGGCTATTACCCCATTTTATCCTCACGTACTCTCCACGGAAATGAACTGACACGCATCATAAATCAACATGCTCATCACCATTGAGCAAACTGCTCAATCGCATGACAGCGTTCATGTACAGATATTCAGAAGCTTACTTTCACTTTCATGAACCCAATTGTACAGTGTATACAGCTAGCAATGGCTGTGGTAAGGTATGCTTGAGAACTGTCCATATATGAATGGTACCTATTTACATGGATGGTTATTCAGCTACGTTGCACCTAGTAAATTAAGACCGGACACAAGCCTACAGTGTGCGAACGAACCACCTCTTGCACAGGTCGAGCTGTCAGACAGCCGTCGAAGATGGAAGTGGAATTTAGTGGCTAAGTTGGCTGCTTACTGTAGTTTCTAACGTGACAACAGAATACACACTAGCTACGAACGAACGAGAGACATACTATTTTAGGTAAAGAAGCCAAGCCTGTAGCGATGTACCTACTGTGTCTTCTTTAAAATCTCAACATCTCCGTTTCCTCTCATTAGCAACACACAAAATGGCGACTGGAAGCAGCTCTGGTTCCTTGTCTCCAGCTAACGTTAGACAAATTTCAATTGCAGTGAACTTCACCATGCCTTTATCAAGGGGATGTCAGCACTGCTTCATGCGACGGGGTTTCGACGCTAGCATGCACTCACTCCTTCCTTTCGATGACAATATGGACTCGCTGGCTAACGTTAGCTAGCTAAAAATGTCAAGACGGCACTAGGTAGCCAGATACGCAACCACCGAAGGCTGCTCGTCGCTACATCTGCTTATACACAGATCTCCCCGTGGTCTGTTCCATCTAAACAATGTGAATCAAACCACATGTGTAATTAAAATGTACATTAAATATTTAAGTTAAATTTCACTCAACTGCTTCTAGACATATTATAACTGCAACACACATTCAGCGACATACGCCTCCGTACGTAAACACGCTTGAAGAATACGACGCAGGACGCTTTGGTATTCCGAAAGAAATTTACGTGACGTATCACACGCATCGTCTACAGTAAAGTAACGCAGCTACGCTGCCGAATGTGCGTACACCCGCAAGATTACGGCCTTGAGACTGCAAATAAACAACCGATTGAATCGGAGACGCACTCACAAGCTCGTCATGAAGCATTCGGAACAACATAAGACAGCCTCAAACACAGAAATGCCGTTCATGCGAAGTACTTGGCAGACAAGGTTTGGCAGACATTCGTGCAGATCCAGGCCAACACGACAAAACGACTATTTTACATCTTTCCCTGTCTCACTCCAACAGGCCTCCGTTACTACTGAGCACTCCCGAATTGGCGCCGCGCAAACTGACCGAAGACCTCCAATATAATGGTGGTCACTCGGCCTCTCCCCCAGAACTTGACACCCAAATTAATAAGCCGTCATTTTTTTTGCTATTGTAGGGAGACAGAAACAAGCAAAACGTGTTTTATTTACCTTAATTAATCGCTTGTCAGTGCGCGCGCGACTCTTCCTTTCCCAGAATCCAGAACGAGCTGCTACGTTGATGACGCCACACGCACAATGGACGAAACGTTCTACGTCAGTTATGTGTCATTTTACAGCGACCCCAGTCGCTCAGTTTTGTTTTGTTTTTTCAAAAATGCAGTCAGTATACAACCAAGCACACAATCAAAAAGATGTGCAAAACATAAACAAGCCACAGGATAAACAAGAAAAATAAACTGACTACTGCTTTCAATCTTGTAGAGAGGTAATGACAGAGCTCTTTCCAAAAAAGCGCACCATGTTAACAATCGATAAATCTTGATTACCACAAAAACGTCGTGCTTTTTGGACATTTGGGTAGAATCTGGATACAAGCATGTTGGACGGATAAACCCACCCTGTGTAGTATCTTGAAAGAGATCACTTTAGCTTTGTTCGATATTAAAGAATGATAAGGAGATGACCACGCTTTGAACCAATCAACTCTATATAAAGAAGCCCAATGATAAATGACCGAAGGGCGCACTTCCTCCAAGTATCTCTTACAACTTTGTTATAAACATTTTTGTGAAGTACATTTAACCCATTTATTTGTATGTGATTAAAAGTTTTAGGCACTATATTATTACAATGGTGTCTTAGCAACATTAACAGACCTAGTTAGGCCTTGGTATAGATCTAGTTATATTCCCTCTTCGGTACACATATATTATATTTGTCCTATAACTTTATATGGGGGAAGAAAACAAACATTATCATTAAGAAGTTGTGCGACCAGACATATGAAAGAATATCGCCTTGTTTCTATATTAATTACTGATATTATTCCATATATAATATTCAAGGGTTATATTAAAATGAGAGAATGTCATAATGTTTGGCAAAAGCCAAAAAAGACAGGAAATTCACACAAGCCCCAAGATGCTGTAGCTTCTAAAATCAGCACCTTTTAATAAGACAAAAGTTAACCTCAAAATATCTGCGTTTCTTAGAATGCAAGACCAATTTTAATCTGCATTTCCCCCCCCTGGGTATATAACGCAGAATTCTGCATTAGAGTGACCTCTGATGTATGTAACCAGAAAATATAGTGTGCTATATGTATTCATGGATTATACGTTGTAAACCAAATGAAATACTCCAGAACTTAGGATTTTAAATGATACAATGACTATGAAGTTAAAGTGCAGACTGTCAGCTTTAATTTGAGGGTATTTCCATCAATATCGGAACTTATGATTTAGAGTAGGCCTGGCAGAGCATCACCAGGGAAGATGCCCAGCGTCTTGTGATTTCATATACTTCATAGACTTCAGACAGTCACTTCATGCAAAGGATAAGCAACCAAGTACTAAATATGACAACTGTATGATATGTAATGTTAATTGGTCCAAATACTTTTAGTACCCTAAAATGGGGGGGAACAATGTTCAAAATGTGTTGTAATTTCTAAACGATTCGGAGGAAAATACCCTGACATTAAAGCTGACCATCTAAACCTTAAACACATAGTCACTGTGTCATTTTAAAAGTGCTGGAGTACACAGCCAAAACAAGAACAAAAAAATATTTCACTATCAAAACACTTTTGGACCTTATTGTGTATGTGTGGGTGCATATATGCCGTACATACATACATACATACATACATACATACACTATATGTAAACATAGTCTCGCTTAACATAGTATAATAACAAATGTTGATAACATCGTTTCTGAGTATTACTGTGTAATCGGTCGCTTCTGTCACAATTAAATTTTTATATCACAGTTTTATTGCCAGCTGACTAATGACTATCACATTTGTAGTATGTTGTGATTAACTATAAAATGCATAATTACTTACTAAGAGGAGTGAATCCACGGCAAGAGAATAGTTCCCACAGAAGTGCCCGCTGCATTTACACAGTGCTCGTTACCATCGACCTTAGTGTCTGATAAACTGCACACTGAGTGTGCGTTTCGGGGGCCTGTCAGTGCCCAGATGAGGCACCCAGACCACTCAAGTGAGACACACACTATCTGGAAACACAGCCTCTGTAGCTGCGCTGTCACAGTTTAAGGCAAGGGTTACTTTTACACGGTGCACTAGATACTGACAACGTATATAGTCCTACCTCTCACCGCAACCCGCTCTCTGCCCCATGAATATGTAGCCTATTGCTGCCATGGTGTAGTGATCAGCTGTATTCAGACATTCAATGGCAAAATGTTAGCTGCAACACATAGACAGTAAGATACAACACCTGAAAAGTTTTGTTATAGGGAAAAACAAGATACCATGAAGATAAACAAATCTGTGCAGAATCTGCATATGTACTGCATATATACTGGATGACTCTGGCCACTCGACGGAGACCTCACTCCTCTCCATCAGTGAATCACTCCATGCTGCAGGAGCAGCCTCCCTCTCCTCTGTCCTCATTCTTCTAGATCTCTCTGCTGCCTTTGACACTGTGGATCACTCAGTCCTCCTGTCCTCCCTGTCAGCAACAGGGATCTGTGGCACAGCCCTGAACTGGATTGAGCCAGGCTGCCTGGTCTGGCACAGTATCGACACCTCGGCCCCCTGCCACAAGTTCCCCAGGGCTCAGTCCTAGGCCCGCTTCTTTTCTCTCTTTACACTCGTTCCCTTGGCCCTGTTATCGCTGCACATGGTCTATCCTACCACTGCTATGTGGATGATACCCAACTCTTCATCTCATTCCCACCATCTGACACACAGGTTTCAGCCCGTATCTCTGCTTGCCTGAGTGACATCCAGAGCTGGATGGACAACCACCATCTAAAGCTCAACTCAGGTAAGACTGAAATGATATTCATTCCTGCTATTACCTCCCCGACTGGATCTCTCCATTTCCCTAGGGGATACCTCGCTGACGGCATCACACTGTGCAAGGAACCTCAGTGTGGTGATGGACAGCAGACTGTCCCTCTCCGAGAACATTGCGCCGGTGACCCGGTCATGCAGGTTCTTCCTATACAACTTCTGGAGAATCCGCCCCTTTCTCATCCCCTACTCGACCCAGCTCCTGGTCCAAGCGATGGTTTTGTCCCACCTGGACTACTGCAACTCCCTCTTGGCTGGCCTTCCAGCGTCCGCCATCAGACCCCTCCAACTTATCCAGAATGCAGCAGCTCGTCTGGTCTTCAACCTTCCCAAACACTCATGTCACCCCCTGCTTACTTCCCTCCACTGGCTGCCTGTTATGGCTTGCATCAAATTCAAAACATTGGTGCTAGCCTTCCAAGCAGTTAAGGGGTCAGCCCCAGCTTACCTCCAAAAAATCATAAAACCCTACACCCCTGCCCAACCTCTTCGTTCGGCCACCACTGGCCACTTGGCACCTCCCGCTCACGACGACTGTCTGTTCTGGCTCCACGGTGGTGGAACGAGCTCCCTGTTGAGGTCAGAACAGTAGAGTGCCATCTTCAAGCCCAAACTGAAGATGCACCTCTTCAAGCTTCTACCTCTACCTGTCCCTCCCTGCCTCCCTGTAAACCTTAATTGTCTTTACTTGTGTGTTAAGATGTTTAGTTTGGCTTGGTAAGCAGTGTTTGGCTAGGTAAGCGGTTTGTTCATACATGCGCTATTATGATTGAAAAAAAGATATTTTTTTAAAATTTAATTCCGATGATCAAATATATCCTTGTTGTGCAGATAGCAGTTGAAATCATACTTCCCTCTACGGTCTTTCAGCACACTTGGTTATGGGTATGCACTTTGTTGTACGTTGCTCTGGATAAGAGCATCTGCCAAATGCCATTAATGCAATGTAATGGATGATGTAGGAAACATGCTGTGCTTCTGTCGAGTTGCATGAGCATATTACATTTGTCGTATTATTTATTTCTTGCTTGCCGTAGCAACATTGCCCAGTGCTAAAAAAAGAGAAGAAAAAGGATTAAGCATAAATATTGCTTTTGAGACGGATGCGTGGGGGGGTTGGACCCAAAATGCACGACTCAGAAACAGTGGTGTAATAGTCCCATCAGGGCTTTATTTGGGGAATATCCAGAGAGCGTGGTCAAAACAAGCAATGGTCATACACAAAAAAATCCAGCCAAAAAACCAGAACGCAGTACCGAGGGAGAAGGCAGTCTCGTAATCAGTACACCATGCAAGAAGTCCGGTAACCAGGAAAGCTGTCAGCGGGGCAGAAGTACAGGCGGGTGGTAGGCAGGCTCAGGGTCGATGACAGTGCAAGAGTCAAGACCGAAGTGTGCTTCGCGGGGCAAAAGTACAAAAACAGCAGGCAAAGTCGTGGTACAGGCAGGCAATGGTCAACAAAACAGAAGTCAATAATCTTTGGTCAATAAACAGGCTTGATCGTACCAGGTAGCCACTGGCTTGCCACTGGCTTGCCACTGGCTTGCCACTGGCTTGCCACTGGCTTGCCACTGGCTTGCCACTGGCTTGCCACTGGCTTGCCACTGGCTTGCCACTGGCTTGCCACTGGCTTGCCACTGGCTTGCCACTGGCTTGCCACTGGCTTGCCACTGGCTTGCCACTGGCTTGCCACTGGCTTGCCACTGGCTTGCCACTGGCTTGCCACTGGCTTGCCACTCACCAATGCACTGACAAACAGGAGGCAAACAATTTCACAAAGACATGACATGAAACTGAGCTTTATATGCAGGCGTAGACAGGTGTAGACAATTAGCTTGAGAGCAGCAAGAGAATGGAAATCAGGTGTGGAGGATTGACAAGTTAACGAGGTAATTAGTAATAAACCTATCCTGCCCTAGCATTAGTACATTTGTAAATGATATGCACAAGAAACGTAAGGTAACATGAACACATGATTAGAATGTTTGTATTACCCAATCCTGATCTAGCATTAGTTGATTAGTAAGTAGACAAGGGAAATTGAAACAATTAGGGTGTGAGTGACAGAAAGGGAGAGAGAGAAAGCAGGAATGCAAGATTTGCAGAAAGACATGAAAAAGTGTATGCTAATCAATGACCAGTACAACGTAACATGAAACATAAATTGTGACATAACAAGTTTGCGAAATATGGCAATAAACGAAATAACATGACATGGCAAGAATAACAATTAAACATGAAACATAACATGACATGAAACATAAAAACGTGGTGATACTAGACTAACATAATACGTGACATGACCATAACATAACCAAGACAATAACTAAACATAAAACATGACATGACAAACATGAAACGTGACAGCTTTATTCATCGTGAGTTGATTGACTGAACTGCTTTTGGCCAAGTTTGACTTGCCTTGCTATTCCAGATACTAAACTTTAAATAAGAAACATCTGTTGTTTGTGCACTGACCATCACGACCGGCTTGAGCTCAGAATGTCTGATAAGTAATTGGCAATAAAATAGAAGAAAAAACACACACAGGACTCCTGCCATATTTGCTGGGGAAGGGAGTTTTCTTGGGGCACTCTTCCAAACAGAAGAGTCATTGAGAGCAATACACCATGAGTGTTTAGACAAGGATATATATACATTTTTGAAATAAAAAAAAATATATATCATTTTGCTAATTTGTCAACAACACCAGAAAAGAACACCACTTTCGAATTAAACTATCATAAAAATGGCACTGGCTTGTAATTCATTTTAATGACAGAAGCCAAAAAATGTATTAAGACTAATTTGTCTACCTTCATTAATCTCACCTGAAATACAGGCCAACTGCTTAATATTATGTAAACCCTTTCATCTTTCTTTTAAAGACAAGAATCAGAAATTGACATGCAACATTTGATAACTGGAATACAAATACGAATTAAATCAAATGACACTTTAAAAAGTATACTAATATCAAGAATATAGCATATGTCAATATTATTATGTTTAAAGAAAAGCTTAATCAAGTCTGTCTGGAAAAAGAAAACAATGCAGGAGATGATAAGTATACTGCAGATGAGAATACAGTTAAAGATATGTAGTTTCACGAGGTTCATCAGAGTCACTGTAGAGGAGTTTCCCAGCTGGATCACTGAATAGAGCACTGAGCTGCTGCTGCTGCTGCAGACACGGTTGCCCAGATCCACCATGCATTCTTCCGGAGAAAGTCATCGGAGCTCTCTGCTTCCTGCAGGGCAATCATAGAGTATCTGTCATCGATCTCCTTGTCCACCCGTTTGATTTCAGAGTCAATCTTCTTATTGTACTCATTCTCTCTCTCTCTCCTGGTATTCTCCAGCTGTTGCAGCTGTTTCAGCTTCTCGGTCTCCACCTTGAGCTGTTTCTCCACTCCTGCCCTTTTCTCACTCATCATTTCTATGTTCCGCTCAATGAGTCTCTTCTTCCGCTCATTCTTTTGTTTTTCATTGCTCATCTCGGTGGAGAAGTTTTCCCAGTCTGCCTCCAACTTTGCAATGGCACACCTCTTCTCCCTTTCTATTTCTTCCCGTTTTCCCTCCAGTTCTTCCTGCTGGAAGACTATAAGGGCCTGGTCCATTTTCTGGAAGGCGTCATTGGTAAAATATGGCCTCTCTCTCTGTGCAAGCATGCAGTCGATCTTCTCCAGCAGGTTGGCCACCTGGCCGGAATCCTCTTTGTCCTCGTTGTTGAAGGGCAGGATCCTCCTGTCAAATCGCTTCACCAGGTTCTGAATTGCTTCACCCTGCTTGGAGATGAAGTTGTGGAAAGAGGCTTTCTTCAGCTTGTCTGCATGGGTGAAGATAAGGATGGTGTATTGGGCAGCATCACTCTGGAAGATGGTCTGGATGATCTCCACGCTCTGCTGCTCTTCCAGGGTGAAACGGCCGATCTGCAGCACCAGGAGTATGGCATGGGGCCCCGGAGCAGACATGGCCATGCACCGCAGGATTTCATCCTGCACAGCCTGCTGGGAGAGTGAGGTATCAAACAGGCCGGGTGTGTCTACCACTGTCACTCTTCGCCCCAGCACCATCCCCTGAGCCTTCTCACAGACACCAGTCACTGAGTCCATGCTCAGGTTAGACTCAAACCGCGTCTCCCCCAGAATTGTGTTGCCTGTTTCACTCTTCCCTGCTCCTGTCTTCCCCACCAAAACCATCCGCAGCTCCTGAGGAGGGTAACCCCTGCCCTGTTGAGAACCTGCGGGAGAAGCGTTTCCATTCAGGAAGTACAAATAGCTCACTGGATTCAGTAACGTCTTCCACATGGTGCCTATTATGAAGGCAAACTCAAGGAAAGAATAAATTCATGTTTTATTGGGCTTAAAAACCAATGCATTTCAGAGTTTTGAAACATGTTTTTGTCTTATGAAATGTTCTTTCTCTTTGTGATAACTGTCTCCGGACAAGTTGTAATGTTCCTGTATTGCTGTCTGTTAGTTATTTTGTTACTCCTGTAATTTATTATTTTTTATCTGTTTTTTTCTATTTATCCATTCATAGTTATTGCATCCGTCTCCCCTGTGATGTCTGTGTCTGAATGTATTCTGAGCCTGAGTCACTCCCCTGTCTGCGTCTTTCACTATTCGGGTGGTTTCGGAATCTTCCGGTTTCCCACGATTCCTTCTCAACCTCGCTGTTCTGAGACACACCTTTGTCCGATTCCGAGTTTGCCTTTTCGTTTTGATCTACGCTTTGTGTTTCCAACGTCTCTCTTGCCTTGCCCCTTTGTACTTTTGCCTTTCTGCTCTTCTAGATTTTTGACTTTGGACTGTTTATTGACCATTCTTTTTGCAACTCGATTTGGCACTGTGTTTTTCGGATTACCTGACTTTGACACTTGGACTGACTAAACTATGATTCCTGATTATCCCTTGGTCTGCGCTTGGAACGGACATAACACAAGTACAATACAAGTAAATGGAATTGAACTCAATTTCATATTTGTTCCTATTTTCCTTACATATTGGTAGTAAAGTACCTCATTAAATAAATATTTTTACAAAGCAGCTACTTCAGCAGGTTAGTGACAGTCTGTACATTATTTCACGGAATAGCATACACACGCCATCATCCACAAAGACTAATGTATTTATCCAAACATATTTCGCAAAACCTACTCAATAATTAATGAATTGTATTTTTTAGCTAGCTATAGCTCATTTCGGGTGTGTTCTCCCTTGCAATGGGATCTTGCACTGATTGATACGATATAAATAATTTTTTCTTCGGCTTGGAAATACGTTTTTATCCAATACTATAAGACAGTAATAATGCTGATACCGACCTGTCGCACAGTACGGGCTTCTTACAGAAGTCATAGTTCTTGTCAGCGCAGATTCAGGACAGATCGACGGTACAAACTCCTCGGGTGGTCTTCCTGCAAAATAATTGAAATTAATTAAATTATCTGCAATGGTATAAGTGAATCGTTGGTAATGATCCCGTCCGAGTGACAGTGCTCATTCCCTAGTGAAGTGTGAGTGGTGCCCTGCAGTGTGTACGGGGGGGAAATCGTTCTGAGGACTTTTTTTTAGTTCTGTGGAAAATGAAACTTAACATTCTTAGGTCGTGATGTCAGGAAAAACAGTTATATATAAAAAGCTATTCTTCTTGTAATTAACATTTTATTGCACTTGCTAAATAAGAAATAGAAATATTCGCCGTTTTGGGATTCAATTCCCAGTTTACTCGATTAAACAAATAATAAATCGGGACTTGTGTGTGCAGCTTTGTGTGCCAAGTTAGAATTCTGTACGCGCTACCTGGACCTAAGTTAGTATTCTCCTTACTTCATCTCCAGAATGTATATGAATGACCAAAATGTTTTTTGCTCATGGGTTTCCCTGCCCATTTTGATGATTCTTTCAGTACAGTCAATTGTTACCTTTATATTGACATTTGCACATTTGCTGGATCAGGAATCGACTGAGCGGAAAGTAGCTTGCTAGTTTTTTGTTTAGTTTTTGCTTTAGCTCTGGTAGCTTGATATATTAAATAGCTACGCATATGTCCTTTGATCGGGATCGGGATGGCGGGTAGTAGTGGAGGGAATTCCGAGGAAGAAGAAGATATGCATTTAGATGAACGGAAAAAACGAATAATAAAACAGTACTGGGTAGAGGTAGAGGGAAAAGTGTGTCAAACGAGAAGAGGGGTGTGGGGAGTGGTAAAAGAGGTATTGACGATACAAGTACAGAGGAGAACGATAAAGAAACGTTCCGTTAAAAGGAAAGTAATAAGTGTCGAATACAATGTAGTGGTGAAATTTAAGCAGGGAAATGAAATGGGGACTGTGAGCCCTATTGCATTAACAAGTGCATTGAAGAAGAAGATTGGGGATATTCAGATGGCAACGGTCATACGAGATGGACGTTTACTAATAATTTGTAAAAATGTAGAACCGAGAGATAAGGCATTGAGGATTAAGAATATTTGTGGGAAGGAGATAATTGATAATCGAATGTTGGGAGAAGGTAGGTTACTGAGAGGGGTAATTACGGGTGTACCAGTTGAAGAAAACTTGGAGGAACTGAAAGGAAATATAAGAGGTGGAGCGGTGAAGGGAATCAAGGGACTTAAGGTAGTAAGATTTGGTGAGAAAGTGGATAGTCTGTCTGTCATGTTGGAGTTTCATGAAGATGTTTTACCTGAAAACGTTTTGGTAGGTTACATGAGTTTTAGTGTGAGAGCTTATGTTCCTCCGCCACTGAGGTGTTACAAATGCCAGAAATATGGCCATATTGCTGCAGTCTGTAAAGGAAAACAAAGATGTGCTAGATGTGGAGGGGATCATAAATATAGAGAATGTGGAGAGGATGAAGTTAAGTGCTGCAATTGTGGAGGAGCATATAGTGTAGCATATAGAGGGTGTGAGGTTAGGAAGCAAGCGATATGAATGAAGCAAGTAAAAGAAGGAAACAACATATCATACGGTGAAGCAGTAAAGAAGGTACAAGGAGGGAGAAGAACAGAGGAACAAAAAGAACCAGAGAGAAATGATCAAGCTTTAGGAGTTAGAATGAGGGTAGAACAGATAGAAAGGCCAAATGCTGATGTGAATATGGATAAGTTAATTTTATTTATGGCATATGTGATCAACTGCTCTGATCAAGCAAAAACCTAGACAGAAAAGATTAAAATAATTGTAAAAGGGGCTACAACATTCTTGGACATCAAGGGATTCTCATGTGAGAAAATTCAAACAGATCTGAACATGGTATTGAATCAAAATTCAGCCGCACTAGGACCTTCAAAAGGATGTTGATTTTACAATGGAATGCCAGAAGTCTAGTATCAAATGGAAAAGAGTTTAAAGCATATCTGTAACATATAGAAAATATTCCAGATGTAGTTTCTATTCAAGAGTCTTGACTTGACTTGACTTGACTTGTTTGTTTTGGCTCTATACTCCAGAACTTAGGATTTTAAATGATACAATGACTATGAAGTTAAAGTGCAGACTGTCAGCTTTAATTTGAGGGTATTTCCATCAATATCGGAACTTATGATATCGAGTAGGCCTGGCAGAGCATCACCAGGGAAGATGCCCAGCGTCTTGTGATTTCTATGGGTCATAGACTTCAGACAGTCACTTCATGCAAAGGATAAGCAACCAAGTATTAAACATGACAACTGTATGATATATAATGTTAATTGGTCCAAATACTTTTAGTACCCTAAAATGGGGGGGAACAATGTTCAAAATGTGTTGTAATTTCTAAACGATTCGGAGGAAAATACCCTGACATTAAAGCTGACCATCTAAACCTTAAACACATAGTCACTGTGTCATTTTAAAAGTGCTGGAGTACACAGCCAAAACAAGAACAAAAAAATATTTCACTATCAAAACACTTTTGGACCTGATTGTGTATGTGTGGGTGCATATATGCCGTACATACATACATACATACATACATACAAACACTATATATAAACATATAGTCTCGCTTAACATAATATATTAACAAATGTTGATAACATCTTGTTGGTTTCTGAGTACTACTGTGTAATCGGTCACTTCTGTCACAATTAAATTTTTATATCACAGTTTTATTGCCAGCTGACTAATGACTTTATCACATTTGTAGTACGTTGTGATTAACTATAAAATGCATAATTACTTACTAAGAGGAGTGAATCCACGGCAAGAGAATAGTTCCCACAGAAGTGCCCGCTGCATTTACAGTGCTCGTTCCCGTCAACCCTAGCGTCTGATAAACTGCACACTGAGTGTGCGTTTCAGGGGCCTGTTAGTGCCCAGATGAGGCACCCAGACCACTTATGTGAGACACACACTATCTGGAAACACAGCCTCTGTAGCTGCGCTGTCACAGTATGAGGCAAGGGTTACTTTTACACGGTGCTCTAGATACTGACAACGTATATAGTCCTACCTCTCACTGCAACCCGCTCTCTGCGCCCTGAATATGTAGCCTATTGCTGCCATGGTGTAGTGATCAGCTGTATTCAGACATTCAATGGCAAAATGTTAGCTGCAACACATAGACAGTAAGATACAACACCTGAAGTTTTGTTATAGGGAAAAACAAGATACCATGAAGATAAACAAATCTGTGCAGAATCTGCATATGTACTGCATATATACTGGATGACTCTGGCCACTCGACGGAGACCTCACTCCTCTCCATCAGTGAATCACTCCATGCTGCAGGAGCAGCCCCCCTCTCATCTGTCCTCATTCTTCTAGATCTCTCTGCTGCCTTTGACACTGTGGATCACTCAGTCCTCCTGTCCTCCCTGTCAGCAACAGGGATCTGTGGCACAGCCCTGAACTGGATTGAGTCCTACCTCTCTGGTCGCTCGTTCCAGGTTGCCTGGGCTGGCACAGTATCGACACCTCGGCCCCTTGCCACAAGTTCCCCAGGGCTCAGTCCTAGGCCCGCTTCTTTTCTCTCTTTACACTCGTTCCCTTGGCCCTGTTATCACTGCACATGGTCTATCCTACCACTGCTAGGCGGATGATACCCAACTCTTCATCTCATTCCCACCATCTGACACACAGGTTTCAGCCCGTATCTCTGCTTGCCTGAGTGACATCCAGAGCTGGATGGACAACCACCATCTAAAGCTCAACTCAGGTTCCTGCTATTACCTCCCCGTCTGGACCTCTCCATTTCCCTAGGGGATACCTCACTGACGCCATCACCCTGTGCAAGGAACCTCGGTGTGGTGATGGACAGCAGACTGTCCCTCTCCGAGAACATTGCGCCGGTGACCCGGTCATGCAGGTTCTTCCTATACAACTTCTGGAGAATCCGCCCCTTTCTCATCCCCTACTCGACCCAGCTCCTGGTCCAAGCGATGGTTTTGTCCCACCTGGACTACTGCAACTCCCTCTTGGCTGGCCTTCCAGCGTCCGCCATCAGACCCCTCCAACTTATCCAGAATGCAGCAGCTCGTCTGGTCTTCAACCTTCCCAAACACTCATATGTCACCCCCTGTTTACTTCCCTCCACTGGCTGCCTGTTATGGCTTGCATCAAATTCAAACAGTAGAATCTCTTGCCATCTTCAAGCGCGAACTGAAGACGCACCTCTTCAAGCTTCACCTCTACCTGTCCCTCCCTGCCTCCCTGTAAACCTTAATTGTTGTCTTTACCTGTGATATTTACTTGTGTGTTAAGATGTTTAGTTTGGTTTGGTAAGCAGTGTTTGGCTAGGTAAGCGGTTTGTTCATACATGCGCTATTATGATTGAAAATTTTTTTTTTTTTTACATTTAATTCCGATGATCAAATATATCCTTGTTGTGCAGATAGCAGTTGAAATCATACTTCCCTCTAGGGTCTTTCAGCACACTTGGTTATGGGTATGCACTTTGCACTTTGTTGTACGTTGCTCTGGATAAGAGCATCTGCCAAATGACATTCATGTAATGTAATGGATGACGTAGGAAACACGCTGTGTTTCTGCCGAGTTGCATGAGCATATTACATTTGTCATATATTTTATTTCTTGCTGGCCGTAGCAACATTGTCCAGTGTAAAAAAAAAAAAAGGAAGCATAAATATTGCTTTTGAGACGGGTGCGTGGGGGGTTGGACCCAAAATGCATGACTCAGAAACAGTGATAAAGTCCCGTCAGGGCTTTATTTGGGGAATATCCAGAGAGCGTGGTCAAGAAACAAGCTATGTTCATACACAAAGAATCCAGCCAAAAAACCAAACCGCAGTACCGAGGGAGAAGGCAGTTTCATAATCGGTACACCATGCAAGAAGTCTGGTAACCAGGAAAGCTGTCAGGGGGGCAGAAGTACAGGCGGGCAGCAGGCAGGCTCAGGGTCGATGACACTGCAAGAATCAAAACCGAAATCTGCTCCGCGGGGCAAAAGTACAAAAACAGCAGGTACAGGCAGGCAATGGTAAACAAAACAGAAGTCAATAATCTTTGGCCAATAACCAGGCTTGGATCGTAACAGGTAGACAATGGCTTGCCAAAACCACTCAACCGATGCACTGACGAACAATTTCACAAAGACATGACATGAAACTGAGCTTTATATGCAGGTGTAGACAGGTGTAGACAATTAGCTTGAGAGCAGCAAGAGAATGGAAATCAGGTGTGGAGGATTGACAAGTTAACGAGGTAATTAGTAATCGTTAGTAATAAACCTATCCTGCCCTAGCATTACTAAATTAGTAAATGACATGCACAAGAAACGTAAGGTAACATGAACACATGATTAGAATGTTAGTATTACCCAATCCTGATCTAGCATTAGTAGATTAGTAAGTAGACAAGGGAAATTGAAACAATTAGGGTGTGAGTGACAGAAAGGGAGAGAGAGAAAGCAGGAATGCAAGATTTGCAGAAAGACGCTGTTCTGAGACACACCTTTGTCCGATTCCGAGTTTGCCTTTTCGTTTTGATCTACGCTTTGTGTTTTCAACGTCTCTCTTGCCTTGCCGCTTTGTACTTTTGCCTTTCTGCTCTTCTAGATTTTTGACTTTGGACTGTTTATTGACCATTCTTTTTGCAACTCGATTTGGCTCTGTGTTTTTCGGATTACCTGACTTAGACACTTGGACTGACTAAACTATGATTCCTGATTATCCCTTGGTCTGCGCTTGGAACGGACATAACACAAGTACAATACAAGTAAATGGAATTGAACTCAATTTCATATTTGTTCCTATTTTCCTTACATATTGGTAGTAAAGTACCTCATTAAATAAATATTTTTACAAAGCAGCTACTTCAGCAGGTTAGTGACAGTCTGTACATTATTTCACGGAATAGCATACACACGCCATCATCCACAAAGACTAATGTATTTATCCAAACATATTTCGCAAAACCTACTCAATAATTAATGAATTGTATTTTTTAGCTAGCTATAGCTCATTTCGGGTGTGTTCTCCCAAAACTACAACTGGAATTTAAATATGTTTTTAATTAGGCATCAGTATCAGTCAACAAACATTTTAATGATACCTTGCAATGGGATCTTGCACTGATTGATACGATATAAATCGTTTTTTCTTCGGCTTGGAAATACGTTTTTATCCAATACTATAACACAGTAATAATGCTGATACCGACCTGTCGCACAGTACTGGCTTCTTACAGAAGCCATAGTTCTTGTCAGCGCAGATTCAGGACAGATCGACGGTACAAACTCCTCGGGTGGTCTTCCTGCAAAATAATTGAAATTAATTAAATTATCTGCAATGGTATAAGTGAATCGTTGGTAATGATCCCGTCCGAGTGACAGTGCTCATTCCCTAGTGAAGTGTGAGTGGTGCCCTGCAGTGTGTAGGGGGGGAAAATCATTCTGAGGACTTTTTTTTAGTTCTGTGGAAAATGAAACTTAACATTCTTAGGTCGTGGCGTCAGGAAAAACAGTTATATAAAAAAAGCTATTCTTCTTGTAATTAACATTTCCTGGCATTGCTAAATAAGAAATAGAAATATTCGCCGTTTTGGGGTTCCATTCCCAGTTTACTCGATTAAACAAATAATAAATCGGGACTTGTGTGTGCAGCTTTGTGTGCCAAGTTAGAATTCTGTACGCACTACCTGGACCTAAGTTCGTATTCTCCTTACTTCATCTCTAGAATGTATATGAATGACCAAAATGTTTTTTGCTAATGGGTTTCCCTGCCCATTTTGATAATTCTTTCAGTACAGTTAATTGTTACCTTTATATTGACATTTGCACAATAATTGTGACTCTTGGGACCGTGGAGAGGAGTTCGCTGGATCAGGAATCGACTGAGCGGTAAGTAGCTTGCTAGTTTTTTGTTTAGTTTTAGCTTTAGCTCTCGTAGCTTGATATCTTTATATTAAATAGCTACGCATATGTCCTTTGACCGGGATCGGGATGGCGGGTAGTAGTGGAGGGAATTCCGAGGAAGAAGAAGATATGCATTTAGATGAACGGAAAAAAACGAATAATAAAACAGTACTGGGTAGAGGTAGAAGGAAAAGTGTGTCAAACGAGAAGAGGAGTGTGGGGAGTGGTAAAAGAGGTATTGACGATACAAGTACAGAGGAGAACGATAAAGAAACGTTCCGTTAAAAGGAAAGTAATAAGTTTCGAATACAATGTAGTGGTGAAATTTAAGCAGGAAAATGAAATGGGGACTGTGAGCCCTATTGCATTAACAAGTGCATTAAAGAAGAAGATTGGGGATATTCAGATGGCAAAGTTCCTACGAGATGGACGTTTACTAATAATTTGTAAAAATGTAGAACCGAGAGATAAGGCATTGAGGATTAAGAATATTTGTGGGAGGGAGATAATTGATAATCGAATGTTGGGAGAAGGTAGGTTACTGAGAGGGGTAATTACGGGTGTACCAGTTGAAGAAAACTTGGAGGAACTGAAAGGAAATATAAGAGGTGGAGCGGTGAAGGGAATCAAGGGACTTAAGGTAGTAAGATTTGGTGAGAAAGTGGATAGTCTGTCTGTCATGTTGGAGTTTCATGAAGATGTTTTACCTGAAAACGTTTTGGTAGGTTACATGAGTTTTAGTGTGAGAGCTTATGTTCCTCCGCCACTGAGGTGTTACAAATGCCAGAAATATGGCCATATTGCTGCAGTCTGTAAAGGAAAACAAAGATGTGCTAGATGTGGAGGGGATCATAAATATGGAGAATGTGGAGAGGATGAAGTTAAGTGCTGCAATTGTGGAGGAGCATATAGTGTATCATATATAGGGTGTGAGGTTAGGAAGCAAGCGAGTAAAAGAAGGAAACAACATATCATATGGAGAAGCAGTAAAGAAGGTACAAGGAGGGAGAAGAACAGAGGAACAAAAAGAACCAGAGAGAAATGATCAAGCTTTAGGAGATAGAATGAGGGTAGAACAGATAGAAAGGCCAAATGCTGATGTGAATAAGGATAAGTTAATTTTATTTATGGCGTATGTGATTAACTGCTCTGATCAAGCAAAAACCAAGACAGAAAAGATTAAAATAATTGTAAAAGGGGCTACAACATTCTTGGACATCAAGGGACTCTCATGTGAGAAAATTCAAACAGATCTGAACATGGTATTGAATCAAAATTCAGCCGCACTAGGACCTTCAAAAGGATGTTGATTTTACAATGGAATGCCAGAAGTCTAGTATCAAATGGAAAAGAGTTCAAAGCATATCTGTAACATATAGAAAATATTCCAGATGTAGTTTGTATTCAAGAGTCTTGACTCTTGAAGCTAAACCAAAGCTAAAGTTTGCGATCAAAGGTGATGAGTGTATGAGAAGGGATAGAATAAATGGAAATGGAGGTGGATGTGCAATATTTATAAAACAAGGATTACAATATAAAGAATTGGGAAAGGGGGAAGAATTAGAATATATAGGAGTCGAGATTTGGATCAAGGAAGAGAGTTTGAAAATAATAAATTATTATAACCCTTGTAGAAGAATGGAAGTTGAGTCATTTAACGAAATAGAAACACATTTAGATGGAAATATAATTTGGTGTGGAGATTTTAATGCACATAGTGGGGACAATGTGGGGAGATCATAATGATGCCAATGGTTTGGTAAATGAAGAACTCATGGAGAATAATTTGTATGTTTAAATGATGGAAATGGAACCAGGTATAAATTTGAATACAGGTAAGACAGCGATAGACATTACATTAGCCTCTGAATTTGTGGCGAGGAAATGCTCATGGGAAGTGGTAAGAGAATCCACTTTGGGTAGTGATCTTTGGGTGGTGATCGTTGGTACCTTGGTGGACAAAAGATTGTGGTGAGGCAGTGAAGAATCAAAATAAAGCTTTCAGAATTCTGAAAATAACTCATAACTTTCAGAACTTAATCGAGTATAAAAAGAGGCAAGCTATGGTGAGGAAAATTGTTAAGAAAGCAAAAAGAAAATGTTGGTGGAATTTCTGTAACTCAGTTGGTAGAGACACACCAGTAGTAGAAGTATGGGGGATGATTAAAAAAATGAATGGGATTAAGAGAGAATATGGATATCCAGTTTTAAATAATGGAGAAATGTCAGCTGTGTCTAATGGGGAGATGGATGAAATACTTGCTGAGACATTTGTGAAAGTGCACAGCTCAAACAATATTAATGACGAAAGTAAAAAGGGAAGAGACAATTATGAGAGAGAATAGTGGAGTAAAGGGAGCTAATGAGGAGTCGAGCGAGATTATAAACACACTTTTCACTCAAGTGGAGCTTAATTATGCAATTAGGAAATCAGGGACAACATCACCAGGGAAAGATCAAATTTGTTACATTATGCTGCACCATCTTAGTGAAGTATCAAAAGAAGTTTTAATAGAGTTTTATAATAAAGTGTGGGAAGAAGGGAGATTACCCACCAGTTGGAAGGAAGCAGTAAATGTACCTATTTGTAAACCAGGAAAGATCATAACAACCCAAGTAATTATAGAAATGGTAAATGGTTGTCATTTATATAGCGCCTTTATCCAAAGCACTGTATAATTGATGCTTCTCATTCACCCATTTATACACATACTCACACACCGACGGCGATTGGCTGCCATGCAAGGCACCGACCAGCTCGTCAGGAGCATTTAGGGGTTAGGTGTCTTGCTCAGGGACACTTCGACACAGCCCAGGCGGGGGATCGAACCGGCAACCCGCCGACTGCCAGACGACTGCTCTTACTGCCTGAGCCATGTCGCCCCACTATTATAGATTATAGACCTATAGTCTCTATATATATATACACAATTATAGACCTATATCCCTGACATCTCACCTATGTAAAATAATGGAAAAGGTGATAAATGGTGATAAAAAGTGATAAAAGGTGACTAACATTATATAGAAACAAGAGGTTTAATGACACAATATCAAAGTGGGTTGAGGAAAGGAAGGGGAATTATGGATCCAACGCTTTGTTTAGAACATGAAATAAGAAAGGCTCAAATAAATAAAGAGTGTAGCAGCAGTCTTTATTGATGTGGAAAAGGCGTATGATATGTTGTCGAAAGAAGGATTATTGATAAAGTTAGATAAATTAAGAATAGGAGGAAGAATGTACAGGTGGATAAAGGATTTCTTAAGAGATAGAGCAATTCAAGTTAGAGTAGGAAGACGTTATTCAAAGAAATACATTGTGGAAAATGGTACTCCACAAGGAAGTATAATTAGTCCTTTATTGTTTTCTATTATGATGAATGATGTATTTGCCAATATAGATAAAAATTTTGGAGTGTCAATTCATGCTGATGATGGTGCTGTCAGGGTGGGAGGTAATACCCCTGGTCACCACCTGAGGGCTGAGGATCATTGATTTCACCTGATCCTCATTTACTTCAGGGGAATTACCTCCCGGGAGACTATTTAAACCCAGTCCTGCCTTCTGTTCAGTGCTTGTGTATTAACTGTTCGCTCTTATATCAAGCCGGTAAAAGCACAGGGTAGACTCTTGCTCTATGAGTCCGGTATTGTGCTGGTAGTATTGAGATTGCTATTACGGGTAAGGTTGGCGTGCAGTTGGTCGCTCTTGTTCACTGGCGCCTTCCTTTAAGGTTCTTTGTTCTTTTTATTTGAGACTCGTGTGAGTCGTGGGTAGAGGGACGGTGTCCCCGGTAACTGTATTTTTGTTTGTCTTTTATTCCCGAGCTGCGTCTCGTGGGTTTTATTTTATTGTGCCTAGCATTTTTGTCGCTAGGTTGTATTTTCTTTTCGGGATTTCCTCAGTCCAGTACATCACTGAGGGTTTACAAGCACCAAGTTTTGGTTTGTGATTTCGCCCACTTTTAAAGGGTTGTTTTATTTTCTCCACAGCCAGTTTTTGGGCTCTTTTCTGTTTAGTTATTCTGAGTCGCCTTCGGGTTTGTTTTTGTTCCTCCCTCTGTCTCGGGAGAAGGAAAGTATTTACTTCCGTTGTGTTTTGGGAGTATTAGTGGCGAACACCTTCGCGTGCGCGCTTTTTGAAGGGGTTTTCTCCTAGTCGCAACTGGCTCTCCGTCACCCCCATCATTACAGGTGCAATGTGGAAAAGAGGAAGAAATGTAGAGTTTATAGTGAAGAAGGTGCAAGAAGCTATTAGTGAAGTTGAAGAGTGGGGTTTTAATGTGGGGTTTTAAATTTTCATTACAGAAAACAAAATCACTATTCTTTACACGGAAGAAGATAGGGAACCAATTAAACCTAAGATTATATAGGAAAGAGTTAGAAAGTGGGCAATCCACATACAAAAGATAATTGACAAATGTAAAAAGGTATTGAATATGATGAGGTGTTTAGTAGGAACTGAATGAAGTGCAGAAATAAGAGCAATGGCAACTATATATATTACATTACATTACATTATTGGCATTTGGCAGACGCTCTTATCCAGAGCGACGTACAACAAAGTGCATACCCATAACCAGGGATAAGTTCGCTGAAAGACCCTAGAGGTAAGTACAATTTCAACTGCTACCTGTACAACAAAGATAAGGACAAGGGCCATTTTTTTTTTTTTTTGAACAAACAAACAAACAGAGCAAAAGTCACCAAAGTTAACTATCCAAACACTGCTTACCCAGCCAACTAAAATACCGATACACAAGTCACAGAGACAACAATTAAGGTTCACAGGGAGGTAGGGAGGGATGGGGAGAGGTGCTGTTTGAAGAGGTGTGTCTTCAGCTTGCGCTTGAAGGTGGGGAGAGATTCTATAGTTCTGACCTCAACGGGGAGTTCGTTCCACCACCGTGGAGCCAGAACAGACAGTAGTCATGAGCGTGAGGTGGAGGTTCTGAGAGGGGGAGGTGCCAAGCGGCCTGTGGAGGCTGAACGAAGAGGTCTGGCAGGGGTGTAGGGTCTGATGATTTTTTGCAGATAAGCTGGGGAAGACCCTTTAACTGCTTGGAAGGCTAGCACCAATGTTTTGAATTTGATGCGAGCCATGACAGGCAGCCAGTGGAGGGAAGTAAGCAGGGGGGTGACATGTGAGTATTTGGGAAGGTTGAAGACCAGACGAGCTGCTGCATTCTGGATGAGTTGGAGGGGTCTGATGGCGGACGCTGGGAGGCCAGCCAAGAGGGAATTGCAGTAGTCCAGGCGGGACAGAACCATCGCTTGGACCAGGAGCTGGGTCGAGTAGGGGGTGAGAAAGGGGCGGATTCTCCGTATGTTGTATAGGAAGAACCTGCAAGACCGGGTCACCGCCGCAATGTTCTCGGAAAGGGACAGTCTGCTGTCCATCACCACACCGAGGTTCCTTGCACTGGGTGACGGCGTGAGTGTGGTATCCCCGAGGGAAATGGAGAGATCCAGATGGGGAGAGGTATTAGCAGGGATGAATATCATTTCAGTTTTACCTGGGTTGAGCTTTAGATGGTGGTTGTCCATCCAGCTCTGGATGTCCCTCAGGCAAGCAGAGATACGGGCTGAAACCTGCGTATCAGACGGCGGGAACGAGACGAAGAGTTGGGTATCGTCCGCATAGCAGTGGTAGGATAGCCCATATATAAGTTTAATCAGATCTGTTTTTGATTATGGGTGTGTAGTATATGGATCTACAGCAGACAATTTGTTTTAAAAAATTGGAGGTAATACAATGGCATTAAGATTATGTTGTGGTGCAACTGAATCACTGAATCTAAGAAGAACACAACTTTATTTAAATTATTGGGTAAATTTACATTTAAATTTAAATTTACATACGAATCAGCATACAACTCAGAGTACAATAAAGCCATGTTGGGAAAAAGAAAAGAAAGATAAAGAGCTTTGGGTGGGTCATTGGTCAAAAAACAAGAGGAAAAAGAGATTAGGGAGAAGAAGATAAGTCCAACCATTCCTTTTCCAGCCTTTCCCCCATGGTTTTTTTCTGGAGATTATGGCTGATTTTGAACTTTTAGATAAAATGAGAGGAAAAGATTTGAACAGTATTGCAAATTTAGTAAACTCTTACATCGGAAATAGATATTATGAATGTGTTCAAATATACACAGATGCATCAAAAACCAGCAATAATAGGGTTGGAGTTTTATATGTTGTGCCAGAATTTAAAATCGTACATAAGAAAAGATTAATTAATAATATTTTTGTCTATACATTGCCATTTTACTGGCTTTGCATTGGGTGGAGGAAGTAAGACCACTCAAAGTAATTATATGCTGAGATTCCAGTGCAGCATTAACAAGTATAAGAAACAACTATTCGGCATGTAGACAGGTCATTGTATTAGAAATATTACAGATATTATATAGAATTCAAAGGATGGGGTTAATTGTTAGTTTTTTATGGGTACCAGCACATGTGGGAGTAGAAGGCAATGCGGTTGCTGATAAATATACCAAAAAAGCAACAAATAGAGATAATGTAGGGGAAAATTCACAGAACAAAAGATCTCCCTCCTAAAAGCATGATAAACAATCACAAGTCAAAATCAGACTACACCTTAGTGAGCAGGCTCGTTCCTCCAAAACTCTCGACGATATATGCATGCATATGTGTATCAATATATCCATATTAAAGTATGATATGTAGCCTGTATAGTTTCAAACTGATTAACTGCTAAATTGTGCTAGAATTACACAGTGACCCATATGTAACCGGAGTTTAAAAGCAGCCAGCTGCTCCCAGGTACGCTGCTTGTTATCAAATGAACCTAGAACATTAATTATAGCTGAGCTTATGAAAACGCAAGAAACCACAGTGAAAACTGTTGAAATGAGAGCAAAGAATGCAAAGAATGTAACGTACATTTACTCACTTCGAAGAGAATAATGAATCAAATGTTTAGTATGTCTGTATATTAGAAAAGAATATTAGAAGATAATATTAATCAAATGTTTAGTATGTCTGTGGGCGGCACGGATGGTGCAGTGGGTAGCACTGCTGCCTCACAGCAAGGAGGTCCTGGGTTCGAATCCCCGTCGGCCGGGGCCTCTCTGTGTGGAGTTTGCATGTTCTCCCCGTGTCTGCGTGGGTTTCCTCCGGGTACTCTGGTTTCCTCCCACAGTCCAAAGACAAGCAGGTTAGGCCGATTGGAGAGTCTAAATTGCCCGTAGGCATGAGTGTGTGTGTGTGAGTGAATGGTGCGTGTGCCCTGCGATGGACTGGCGACCTGTCCAGGGTGTATTCCTGCCTTTCGACCAATGTATGCTGGGATAGGCTCCAGCCCCCCTGCGACCCTGATCGGGATAAGCGGGTTCAGATAATGGATGGATGGATGGATGGATGGATGGATGGATAGTATGTCTGTATATTTTCAATGATAACTGCTGCTTAGTTCGTCTTATAAAAGCGAAAGATACAGAATGACGTGTATGGATGACGTGTGTGTTAGAGGGGGGGCATCCAGAACTTTATGAGGTCTGGTAGTTTTCCACTCTGCCAAGAGCAGGTGCGGGGTGAAGTGAGGATGGGGGGGGAGTCCTGAACTTTCTTCGTTGTTGGCAGAACGCCCTGAACTTACAGAGCTGGTAGAGCATAAGGACCGTTGGCGATTTGCCACAATGACGTTGTGGGAAGAGCTTTGGGAGGAGTTAAGATAAGAATAGTGTGGGTGATTTGCCACAATGAGGTTTGAGGAGGGGTTGTAGGAGGAGTAACTGTGTATAAAATGGGTGTAAAAATGACAGTCGGGGTTCAGTTCTGGAGACCTGATCCGGCTTTATGCACTTTTTCTGAAGAACTTGCTGCCGTGGTGTCGTATTTTCCCTCGTGAAGATGTTTATCGACAAATTGAGGATTTGGACTCTGTCGTTTCCTAGACACGACACTAATATAGAAATGAGGGTTTGATTAAAAATGAAATGAGGAAAAGATGGCAAAATGAATGGGATAATGAAAGGACAGGACACCATTTTTATAAAATCCAAAAAAGAGTTGGAAAGATGAGAAAGACAGGAAGGAGTAGAAGAGAGGAGACTGTAATATCAAGATTGAGGTTTGGACATACCGAACTAAGCAACACACTTAGGTTAATGAAAAAACACAAAAGTGGGAGATGTGATTTCTGCTCTCAAGAAGAAACAGTCGAGCATATAATGATAAGTACAACTTGGACAGAGAAAAAATTATTAAAGAGTTGAGAGATAAGGGAGTAGAATGGGATTTGGCAGAAGGGAGATTCAGGTGGTGGGTGTTTCTTACTTGTGTTTCGATTCTTGAGAAGAACGGGGTTGCTAAACAGGATTTAGTATTATTATTATGATTATTATCATTATTATTATTATTATTATTATTATTATTATTATTATTACTTTTCTTTTTATTATGAGGAAAGAGAATCCTGATCCACACTCCTTTCCTGCGGGTGCTGGTAATGCACCAAAAAGTTGTATGCTGTAGCTTCTAAAATCACGACACCTTTTAATCAGACAAAGTTAACCTGAAAATATCTGTGTTTCTTAGAATGCAAGACCAAATTTTATCTGCATTTTTTTCCCCCTGGGTATGTAATGCAGAATTCTGCATTAGAGTGACCGCTGATGTATGTAACCAGTAAATATAGTGTGCTATATGTATTCATGGATTATACGTTGTAAACCATGCAAAGGATAAGCAACCAAGTACTAAACATGACAACTGTATGATATGTAATGTTAATTGGTCCAAATACTTTTAGTACCCTAAAATGGGGGGGAACAATGTTCAAAATGTGTGGAAACGATTCGGAGGAAAATACCCTGACATTAAAGCTGACCGTCTAAACCTTAGTCACTGTGTCATTTTAAAAGTGCTGGAGTACACAGCCAAAACAACAAAAAAATATTTCACTATCAAAACACTTTTGGACCTTATTGTGTATGTGTGGGTGCATATATGCCGTACATACATACATACATTCATACATACATACATACACTATATATAAACATATAGTCTCGCTTAACATAGTATAATAACAAATGTTGATAACATCTTGTTGGTTTCTGAGTACTACTGTGTAATCGGTCACTTCTGTCACAATTAAATTTTTATATCACAGTTTTATTGCCAGCTGACTAGCTGCGCTGTCACAGTATAAGGCAAGGGTTATTTTTACACAGTGCTCTAGATACTGACAACGTTTATAGTCCTACTTCTCACCGCAACCCGCTCTCTGCACCCTGAATATGTAGCCTATTGCTGCCATGGTGTAGTGATCAGCTGTATTCAGACATTCAATGGCAAAATGTTAGCTGCAACACATAGACAGTAAGATACAACACCTGAAAAGTTTTGTTATAGGGAAAAACAAGATACCATGAAGACGAACAAATCTGTGCAGAATCTGCATATGTACTGCATATATACTGGATGACTCTGGCCACTCGACGGAGACCTCACTCCTCTCCGTCAGTGAATCACTCCATGCTGCAGGAGCAGCCCCCCTCTCCTCTGTCCTCATTCTTCTAGATCTCTCTGCTGCCTTTGACACTGTGGATCACTCAGTCCTCCTGTCTTCCCTGTCAGCAACAGGGATCTGTGGCACAGCCCTGAATTGGATTGAGTCCTACCTCTCTGGTTGCTCCTTCCAGGTTGCCTGGTCTGGCACAGTATCGACACCTCGGCCCCTTGCCACAGGTTCCCCAGGGCTCAGTCCTAGGCCCGCTTCTTTTCTTTCTTTACACTTGTTCCCTTGGCCCTGTTATCACTGCACATGGTCTATCCTACCACTGCTATGCGGACGATACCCAACTCTTCATCTCATTCCCACCATCTGAAACACAGGTTATAGCCTGTATCTCTGCTTGCCTGAGTGACATCCAGAGCTGGATGGACAACCACCATCTAAAGCTCAACTCAGGTAAGACTGAAATGCTATTAATTCCTGCTATTACCTCCCCGTCTGGATCTCTCCATTTCCCAAGGGGATACCTCACTGACGCCATCACCCTTTGCAAGGAACCTTGGCAGGGTGATGGACAGCAGACTGTCCCTCTCCGAGAACATTGCGGCGGTGACCCGGTCATGCAGGTTCTTCCTATACAACTTATACAATTCACCCCTTTCTCATCCCCTACTCGACCCAGCTCCTGGTCCAAGCAATGGTTTTGTCCCACCTGGACTACTGCAACTCCTTCTTGGCTGGCCTCCCATCGTCCGCCATCAGACCCCTCCAACTTATCGAGAATGCAGCAGCTCATCTGGTCTTCAACCTTCCCAAACACTCATATGTCACCCCCTGCTTACTTCCCTCCACTGGCTGCCTGTTATGGCTTGCATCAAATTCAAAACATTGGTGCTAGCCTTCCAAGCAGTTAAGGGGTCAGCCCCAGCTTACCTCCAAAAAATCATCAGACCCTACACGCCTGCCAGACCTCTTCATTCGGCCACCACAGGCCACTTGGCACCTCCCCCTCTCCGAACTTCCACCTCCCGCTCATGACTACTGTCTGTTCTGGCTCCACGGTGGTGGAACGAGCTCCCTGTTGAGGTCAGAACAGTAGAATCTCTTGCCATCTTAAAGTGCAAACTGAAGACGCACCTCTTCAAGCTGCACCTCTCCCTGT
Organism: Conger conger; assembly: GCF_963514075.1. Classification (NCBI taxonomy): domain Eukaryota; kingdom Metazoa; phylum Chordata; class Actinopteri; order Anguilliformes; family Congridae; genus Conger; species Conger conger. The sequence goes on from NC_083775.1 coordinate 20,109,859, forward strand.
CCTGCCCTACCTCCCTGTAAACCTTAATTGTTGTCTTTACCTGCGATATTTACTTCTGCATTAAGATGTTTAGTTTGGCTAGGTAAGCGGTTTGTTCATACATTTGTGTGTTGCGCTATTATGATTGAAAATATATATATATATATATTTAAAATTTAATTCCGAAGATCAGATAGGCCCTGGTCCTTATCCTTGTTGTGTAGATAACAGTTGAAATTGTACTTCCCTCTAGGGTCTTTCAGCACACGTATCCCTGGTTATGGGTATGCACTTTGCACTTTGTTGTACGTTGCTCTGGATAAGAGCATCTGCCAAATGACATTAATGTAATGTAATAGATTACGTAGGAAACATGCTGTGTTTCTGTCGAGTTGCATGAGCATATTACATTTGTCGTATAATTTATTTCTTGCTTGCCATAGCAACATTGACCAGTGTTAAAAAAACAAGGATTAAAACAAGAAAGCATAAATATTGCTTTATTCATCGTGAGCTGATTGACTGAACTGCTTTTGGCCAAGTTTGACTTGCCTTGCTATTCCAGATACTAAACTTTAAATAAGAAACATCTGTTTTTTGTGCACTGACCATCACCACAGGCTTGAGCTCGGAATGTCTGATAAATAATTGGCGAAAAAATAGAAGAAAAAACACACACAGGACTCCTGCCATATTTGCTGGGGAAGGGAGTTTTCTTGGGGCACTCTTCCAAACAGAAAAGAGTCATTGAGAGCAATACAGTGTTTAGACAAGGATATATATAGTTTTTTTATTTTAATTTTATAATATCATTTTTTTAATGACAGAAGCCAAAAATGTATTAAGTAACTACTAATTTGTCTACCTTCATTAATCTCACCTGAAATACAGGCCAAGTGCTTAATATTATGTAAACCCTTTCAGCTTTCTTTTAAAGACAAGAATCAGAAATTGACATGCAACATTTGATAACTGGAATACAAATACGGATTAAATCAAATGACACTTTAAAAAGTATACTAATATCAAGCCTATAGCATATGTCAATATTATTATGTTTAAAGAAAAGCTTAATCAAGTCTGTCTGGAAAAAGAAAACAATGCAGGAGATGATAAGTATACTGCAGATGAGAATACAGTTAAAGATATGTAGTTTCACGAGGTTCATCAGAGTCACTGTAGAGGAGTTTCCCAGCTGGATCACTGAATAGAGCACTGAGCTGCTGCTGCTGCTGCTGCTGCAGACATGGCTGCCCAGATCGCACTGGCGGCTGCTCCCAAAATCCACCATGCATGCATACGGAGGAAGGCATCGGAGCTCTCTGCATCCCGCAGGGCAATCATAGAGTATCTGTCATCGATCTCCTTCTCCACCCGTTTGATCTTCTTCTTGTACTCATTCTCTCTCTGTCTCCTGGTATTCTCCAGCTGTTGCAGCTGTTTCAGCTTCTCGGTCTCCACCTTGAGCTGTTTCTCCACTTCTGCCCTTTTCTCACTCATCATTTCTATGTTCCGCTCAATGAGTCTCTTCTTCCGCTCATTCTTTTGTTCCTCATTGCTCATCTCGGTGGAGAAGTTTTCCCAGTCTGCCTCCAACTTTGCAATGGCACACCTCTTCTCCCTTTCTATTTCTTCCCGTTTTCCCTCCAGTTCTTCCTGCTGGAAGACTACAAGGGCCTGCTCCATTTTCTGGAAGGCCTCATTGGTAAAATAGGGGCTCTTTCTCTGTGCAAGCATGCAGTCGATCATCTCCAGCAGGTTGGCCACCTGGCCGGGATCCTGTTTGTCCTCGTTGTTGAAGGGCAGGATCCTCCTGTCAAATCGCTTCACCAGGTTCTGAATTGTTTCACCCTGCTTGGAGATGAAGTCGTGGAAAGAGGCTTTCTTCAGCTTGTCCGCATGGGTGAAGATAAGGATGGTGTATCGGGCAGCATCACTCTGGAAGATGGTCTGGATGATCTCCACGCTCTGCTGCTCTTCCTGGGTGAAACGGCCGATCTGCAGCACCAGGAGTATGGCATGGGGCCCCGGAGCAGACATGGCCATGCATCGCAGGATTTCATCCTGCACAGCCTGCTGGGAGAGTGAGGTATCAAACAGGCCGGGCGTGTCTACCACTGTCACTCTTCGCCCCAGCACCATCCCCTGAGCCTTCTCACAGACACAAGTCACTGAGTCCATGCTCAGGTTAGACTCAAACCGCGTCTCACCCAGAATTGTGTTGCCTGTTTCACTCTTCCCTGATCCTGTCTTCCCCACCAAAACCATCCGCAGCTCCCGAGGAGGGTAACCCCTGCCCTGTTGAGAACCTGCGGGAGAAGAGTTTCCATTCAGAAAGTACTGAAAGCTCACTGGATTCAGTAACGTCTTCCACATGGTGCCTATTATGAAGGCAAACTTAAGGAAAGAAGAAATTCATGTTTTATTGGGCTTAAAAACCAATGCATTTCAGAGTTTTGAAACATGTTTTTGTCAAATGAAATGTTCTTTCTCTTTGTGATAACTGTCTCCGGACAAGTTGTAATGTTCCTGTATTGCTGTCTGTTAGTTATTTTGTTACTCTTGTAATTTATTATTTTTTATCTGTTTTTTTCTATTTATCCATTCATAGTTATTGCATCCGTCTCCCCTGTGATGTCTGTGTCTGAATGTATTCTGAGCCTGAGTCACTCCCCTGTCTGCGTCTTTCACTATTCAGGTGGTTTCGGATTTTTCCAGTTTCCCAAGATTCCTTCTCAGCCTCGCTGTTCTGAGACACACCTTTGTCCGATTCCAAGTTTGCCTTTTTGTTTTGATCTATGCTTTGTGTTTTCCACATCTCTCTTGCCTTGCCCCTTTGTACTTTTGCCTTTCTGCCCTTCTAGATTTTTGACTTTGGACTGTTTATTTACCATTCTTTTTGCAACTCGATTTGGCACTGTGTTTTTCAGATTACCTGACTTTGACACTTGGACTGACTAAACTATGATTCCTGATTATCCCTTGGTCTGCGCTTGGAACGGACATAACACAAGTACAATACAAGTAAATGGAATTGAACTCAATTTCATATTTCTTCCTATTTTCCTTACATATTGGTAGTAAAGTACCTCATTAAATAAATATTTTTACAAAGCAGCTACTTCAGCAGGTTAGTGACAGTCTGTACATTATTTCACGGAATATCATACACACGTCATCATCGACAAAGACTAATGTATTTATCCAAACATATTTCGCAAAACCTACTCATTAATTAATTAATTGTATTTTTTAGGTAGCTATAGCTCATTTCGGGTGTGTTCTCCCAAAACTACAACTGGAATTTAAATATGTTTTTAATTAGGCATCAGTATCAGTCAACAAACATTTTAATGATACCTTGCAATGGGATCTTGCACTGATTGATACGATATAAATCGTTTTTTCTTCGGCTTGGAAATACGTTTTTATCCAATACTATAAGACAGTAATAATGCTGATACCGACCTGTCGCACAGTACGGGCTTCTTACAGAAGTCATAGTTCTTGTCAGCGCAGATTCAGGACAGATCGACGGTACAAACTCCTCGGGTGGTCTTCCTGCAAAATAATTGAAATTAATCAAATTATCTGCAATGGTATAAGTGAATCGTTGGTAATGATCCCGTCCGAGTGACAGTGCTCATTCCCTAGTGAAGTGTGAGTGGTGCCCTGCAGTGTGTAGGGGGGGAAATCATTCTGAGGACTTTTTTTTAGTTCTGTGGAAAATGAAACTTAACATTCTTAGGTTGTGATGTCAGGAAAAACAGTTATATATAAAAAGCTATTCTTCTTGTCATTAACATTTTATTGCACTTGCTAAATAAGAAAAATAAATATTTGCCGTTTTGGGATTCAATTCCCAGTTCACTCGATTAAACAAATAATAAATCGGGACTTGTGTGAGCAGCTTTGTGTGCCAAGTTAGAATTCTGTACCCGCTACCTGGACCTAAGTTAGTATTCTCCTTACTTCGTCTCCAGAATGTATATGAATGACCAAAATGTTTTTTGCTAATTGGTTTCCCTGCCCATTTTGATGATTCTTTCAGTACAGTTAATTGTTACCTTTATATTGACATTTGCACAATAATTGTGACTCTTGGGACCGTGGAGAGGAGTTCGCTATATCAGGAATCGACTGAGCGGTAAGTAGCTTGCTAGTCTTTTGTTTAGTTTTAGCTTTAGCTCTCGTAGCTTGATATCTTTATATTAAATAGCTACGCATATGTCCATTGACCGGGATCGGGATGGCGGGTAGTAGTGGAGGGAATTCCGAGGAAGAAGAAGATATGCATTTAGATGAACGGAAAAAAACGAATAATAAAACAGTACTGGGTAGAGGTAGAGGGAAAAGTGTGTCAAACGAGAAGAGGGGTGTGGGGAGTGGTAAAAGAGGTATTGACGATACAAGTACAGAGGAGAACGATAAAGAAACGTTCCGTTAAAAGGAAAGTAATAAGTGTCGAATACAAGGTAGTGGTGAAATTTAAGCAGGGAAATGAAATGGGGACTGTGAGCCCTATTGCGTTAACAAGTGCATTGAAGAAGAAGATTTGGGATATTCAGATGGCAACGGTCATACAAGATGGACGTTTACTAACAATTTGTAAAAATGTAGAACCGAGAGATAAGGCATTGAGGATTAAGAATATTTGTGGGAGGGAGATAATTGATAATCGAATGTTGGGAGAAGGTAGGTTTCTGAGAGGGGTAATTACGGGTGTACCAGTTGAAGAAAACTTGGAGGAACTGAAAGGAAATATAAGAGGTGGAGCGGTGAAGGGAATCAAGGGACTTAAGGTAGTAAAATTTTGTGAGAAAGTGGATAGTCTGTCTGTCATGTTGGAGTTTCATGAAGATGTTTTACCTGAAAACGTTTTGGTAGGTTACATGAGTTTTAGTGTGAGAGCTTATGTTCCTCCGCCACTGAGGTGTTACAAATGCCAGAAATATGGCCATATTGCTGCAGTCTGTAAAGGAAAACAAAGATGTGCTAGATGTGGAGGGGATCATAAATATAGAGAATGTGGAGAGGATGAAGTTAAGTGCTGCAATTGTGGAGGAGCATATAGTGTAGCATATAGAGGGTGTGAGGTTAGGAAGCAAGCGATATGAATGAAGCAAGTAAAAGAAGGAAACAACATATCATACGGTGAAGCAGTAAAGAAGGTACAAGGAGGGAGAAGAACAGAGGAACAAAAAGAACCAGAGAGAAATGATCAAGCTTTAAGAGATAGAATGAGGGTAGAACAGATAGAAAGGCCAAATGCTGATGTGAATATGGATAAGTTAATTTTATTCATGGCATATGTGATCAACTGCTCTGATCAAGCAAAAACCAAGACAGAAAAGATTAAAATAATTGTAAAAGGGGCTACAACATTCTTGGATATCAAGGGACTCTCATGTGAGAAAATTCAAACAGATCTGAACATGGTATTGAATCAAAATTCAGCCGCACTAGGACCTTCAAAAGGATGTTGATTTTACAATGGAATGCCAGAAGTCTAGTATCAAATGGAAAAGAGTTTAAAGCATATCTGTAACATATAGAAAATATTCCAGATGTAGTTTGTATTCAAGAGTCTTGACTTAAACCAAAGCTAAAGTTTGCGATCAAAGGTTATGAGTGTATGAGAAGGGATAGAATAAATGGAAATGGAGGTGGATGTGCAATATTTATAAAACAAGGATTACAATATCAAGAATTGGGAAAGGGGGAAGAATTAGAATATATAGGAGTCGAGATTTGGATCAAGGAAGAGAGTTTGAAAATAATAAATTATTATAACCCTTGTAGAAGAATGGAAGTTGAGTCATTTAACAAAATAGAAACACATTTAGAGGGAAATATAATTTGGTGTGGAGATTTTAATGCACATAGTGGGGACAATGTGGGGAGATCATAATGATGCCAATGGTTTGGTAAATGAAGAACTAATGGAGAATAATTTGTATGTTTAAATGATTGAAATGGAACCAGGTATAAATTTCAATACAGGTAAGGAGACAGCGATAGACATTACATTGGCCTCTGAATTTGTGGCGAGGAAATGCTCATGGGAAGTGGTAAGAGAATCCACTTGGGTAGTGATCTTTGGGTCGTGATCGTTGGTACCTTGGTGGACAAAAGAATGTGGTGAGGCAGTGAAGAATCAAAGTAAAGCTTTCAGACTTCTGAAAAGAACTCATAACTTTCAGAACTTAATCGAGTATAAAAAGAGGCAAGCTATGGTGAGGAAAATTGTTAAGAAAGCAAAAAGAAAATGTTTGAGAATTTCTGTTCTCAGTTGGTAGAGACACACCAGTAGTAGAAGTATGGGGGATGATTAAAAAAATGAATGGGATTAAGAGAGAATATGGATATCCATTTTTAAATAATGGAGAAATGTCAGCTGTGTCTAATGGGGAGAAGGCTGAAATACTTTTGTGAAAGTGCACAGCTCAAACAATATTAATGACGAAAGTAAAAAGGGAAGAGACAATTATGAGAGAGAATAGTGGAGTAAAGGGAGCTAATGAGGAGTCGAGCGAGATTATAAACACACTTTTCACTCAAGTGGAGCTTAATTATGTAATTAGGAAATCAGGGATAACATAATAATTTGTTACATTATGCTGCACCATCTTAGTGAAGCATCAAAAGAAGTTTTAATAGAGTTTTATAATAAAGTGTGGGAAGAAGGGAGATTACCCACCAGTTGGAAGGAAGCAGTAAATGTACCTATTTGTAAACCAGGAAAGATCATAACAACCCAAGTAATTATAGAAATGGTAAATGGTTGGCATTTATATAGCGCCTTTATCCAAAGCGCTGTACATTTTTTTTTGGGGGGGGGTTAGACAAGGATAGGGATATTCTGCTGTTCTGACAGTGGTAGGCAAGTCATTCCACCACTGAGGAACCAGAACGGAAAACAGGCGTGAACGTGCAGCTCGACCGCCAGGTGCACGTAGAGAGGGGACCATAAGGTGACCAGAGCTGGCAGATCGGAGTGATCTAGCTGGGGAGTAGGGAGTGATCAGGGATTGTATGTAAGGTGGGGCAGTCCCCTTAGCAGCCTGAAATGCCAACACTAGGGCCTTGAAACGGATGCGTGCGGCAATAGGAAGCCAGTGGAGGCCAATGAGAAGCGGGGTGACATGACCCGACCTGGGCTGACTGGTGATCAGGCGGGCTGCAGCATTCTGGACCAGCTGGAGGGACTTGATGGCACACACTGGGAGACCGGCTAGGAGGGAGTTGCAGTAATCCAGGCGGGAAATGACGAGTGCCTGGACTAGGAGCTGGGTGGCTTTCTCAGTCAGGAGATGACGGATACGGCGTATATTATACAGAAAGAACCTGCAGGTTCTGGCAGTGGAGGATACTTGTGGAGCCAGGGTAAGGCAGTTATCAAGAGTCACCCCAAGATTCTTTGCCGTACGGGAGGAGGAAACTACAAAGTCCTCAACAGTCAATGAGAGGTCGATTGACGGAGAGGACTTAGCAGGGATGTAGAGAAGCTCAGTTTTGGCAAGGTTGAGCTTCAGGTGGTGGGAAGTCATCCACGCAGAGATATCAGCCAAGCAGGCAGAGATCCGTGTGGTGACTTGGGTGTCGGGGGGGAAGGAAATAAAGAGTTGGGTGTCATCAGCGTAAGAATGATAAGAAAAGCCATGGGAAGAGATAACAGAACCAAGAGACATGGTGTATAGCGAGAAGAGGAGAGGCCCAAGAACTGAGCCCTGCGGGACTCCAGTTCGTAGGGGGTGAGGGTTGGAGACTGAGCCCCTCCAAGTCACCTGGTAGGAGCGACCAGAGAGGTAGGAGGAAAACCAAGTGAGTGCAGACCAGACAGCGATGAGAGCAGAATCTCATGGTTGACTGTATCGAAGGCGACCGACAGGTCGAGGAAGATGAGGACAGAGGAGAGGGATTTTGCTTTAGCAGAGTGGAGTGCCTCAGTGACCGTGAGCAGGGCGGTCTCAGTGGAGTGGCCACTCTTGAAGCTGTACAATTGATGCTTCTCATTCACCCATTTATACACACACTCACACACCGACGGCGATTGGCTGCCATGCAAGGCACCGACCAGCTCATCAGGAGCATTTAGGGGTTAGGTGTCTTGCTCAGGGACACAGCCCAGGTGGGGGATCGAACCGGCAACCCTCCGACTGCCAGACGACTGCTCTTACTGCCTGAGCCATGTCACCCCACTATTATAGATTATAGACCTATAGTCTATATATATACAATTATAGACCTATATCCCTGACATCTCACCTATGTAAAATAATGGAAAAGGTGATAAATGGTGATAAAAGGTGATAAAAGGTGACTAACATATTATATAGAAACAAGAGGTTTAATGACACAATATAAAAGTGGGTTCAGGAAAGGAAGGGGAATTATGGATCCAACGCTTTGTTTAGAACATGAAATAAGAAAGGCTCAAATAAATAAAGAGTGTAGCTTGCAGTCTTTTTTGATGTGGAAAAGGCGTATGATATGTTGTAGAAAGAAGGATTATTGATAAAGTTAGATAAATTAAGAATAGGAGGAAGAATGTACAGGTAGATAAAGGATTTCTTAAGAGATAGAGCAATTCAAGTTCAAGTAGGAAGATGTTATTCAAAGAAATACATTGTGGAAAATGGTACTCCACAAGGAAGTATAATTAGTCCTTTATTGTTTTCTATTATGATGAATGATGTATTTGCAAATATAGATTAAAAATATTGGAGTGTCAATTTATGCTGATGATGGTGCAATCTGGAAAAGAGTTTATAGTGAAGAAGGTGCAAGAAGCTATTAGTAAAGTTGAAGAGTGGGGTTTTAAAGTGGGGTTTTAAATTTTCATTCGAGAAAACAAAATCACTATTCTTTACACAGAAGAAGATAGGTAACCAATTCAACCTAAGATTATATAGGAAAGAGTTAGAGTATAATTTTTCACATTTTTAGGTTTATGGTTTGATGAGAGACAAACGTGGGCAATCCACATACAAAAGATAATTGACAAATGTAAAAAGGTATTGAATGTGATGAGGTATTTAGTAGGAACTGAATAGAGTGCAGAAATAACAGCAATGGCAGCTATATATAAGTTTAATCAGATCTGTTTTTGATTATGGGTGTGTAGTATATGGATCTACAGCAGACAATTTGTTTAAAAAAATTGGTGTCAGGGTTGGGAGGGAGTACCGGCTGTGGCCACCAGGGGGGTGCTTTATTACCTTCACCTGGTAGTCATTAGTGCCAGCCAGGTACCTACCTCTGGAGAGTATTTAAGCTCTCATTCCCCATCAGTCGTTGCTTCGGTGTACACTTACGCTCTGTCACCCAAGCTGGTATAAGCACACGGTAGACGCTGGTAATTGAGTCAGGTATTGTGCTGGGTATTGGTTCTTTCTGAGCCTGGTTCTATTCGCCAAAAGAAAATTATTAATATAGGTAAGGAAGGGGTTCTGCTCACTGGCAGTGTGCCTTACGCGAACACCTTCCTTGGGATTGAGTTTCTTTGTTTACTTTTATTTTTCGGCTCGTGTGAGTCCGTGGGTACGGGACGGTGTCCCGGGTATGTACTTTTACCAGAGCTGCGACTCCTGGTGTTTTATTTTCTGTGCCTAGTATTTTACACTAGGTTGTACGTTTATTTTGGGTTTCCCCCGTTTCGGGGGTTGAGTGCGCACGTTCATGCACTCTGTTTTTTGTCATTTCTTCACCCTGGTTTTAATGGGTAGCTTTAATTTTTGAGCCGTTATTTGGGGCTCTTATTTGTGCGGGGTCTGGGTGGACACTTTTGTGTGTTCGCTCACTTAGGATCACCCTTAGTCACGCTTGGCTCTCCGCACCTCCCCGTCACAATTGGAGGTAATACAATGGCATTAAGATTATGTTGTGGTGCAATTAAAACAACCCCAGTAGCAGTATTCCAAGTGGAGATGGGAGAAGCACCACTGAGTCTAAGAAGAACACAATTTTATTTAAATTATTGGGTAAATTTACAAGGTCATAGCAATCAGCATGCAACTCAGAGTACACTACAACCTTGTTGGGAAAAAGAAAAAAGAAAGATAAAGAGCTTTGGATGGGTCATTGATCAAAAAACAAGAGGAAAAAGAGATTAGGGAGAAGAAGATAAGTCCAACCATTCCTTTTCCAGGATTTCCCCCATGGTTTTTTCTGGAGATTATGGCTGAGTTTGAACTTTTAGATAAAATAAGAGGAAAAGATTTGAACAGTATTGCAAATTTAGTAAACTCTTACATAGGTATTATGGATGTGTTCAAATGTACACAGATGCATCAAAAACCAGCAATAATAGGGTTGGAGTTTTATATGTTGTGCCAGAATTTAAAATCGTATATAAGAAAAGATTAATTGATAATGTTTTTGTCTATACATTGCCATTTTAGTGGCTTTGCATTGGGTGGAGGAAGTAAGACCACTCAAAGTAATTATATGCTCAGATTCCAGTGCAGCATTAACAAGTATAAGAAACAACTATTTGGCAAGTAGACAGGACATTGTATTAGAAATATTACAGACATTATACAGAATTCAAAGGATGGGGTTAATTGTTAGTTTGTTATGGGTACCAGCACATGTGGGAGTAGAAGGCAATGAGGTTGCTGATAAATATGCCAAAAAAGCAACAAATAGAGATAATATAGAAATGAGGGTCAACTTTAGGAAGGCGGAAATGAAGAGTTTGATTAAAAATGAAATGAGGAAAAGATGGCGCAAAATCAATGGGATAATGAAAGGACAGGACACCATTTTTATAAAATCCAAAAAAGAGTTGGAAAGATGAGAATGACAGGAAGGAGTAGAAGAGAGGAGACTGTAATATCAAGATTGAGGTTTGGACATACCGACCTAAGCAAGACACTTTGGTTAATGAAAAAACACAAAAGTGGGAGATGTGATTTCTGCTCTCAAGAAGAAACAGAGTATATAATGATAAGTACGACTTGGACGGAGAAAAAATTATTAAAGAGTTGAGAGATAAGGGAGTAGAATGAGATTTGGCAGAAGTATTGCAGGGAGATTCAGGTGGTGGATGTTTCTTACTTGTGTTTCGATTCTTGAGAAGAACGGCGTTGCTAAACAGGATTTAGTATTATTATTATTATTATTATTATTATTATTATTATTATTACTTTTCTTTTTATTATGAGGAAAGAGAATCCTGATCCACACTCCTTTCCAGTGGGTGCTGGTAATGCACCAAAAAGTTGTATGCTGTAGCTTCTAAAATCAGCACCTTTTAATAAGACAAAGTTAACCTCAAAATATCTGTGTTTCTTAGAATGCAAGACCAATTTTAATCTGCATTTTTTCCCCCCTGGGTATAGAATGCAGAATTCTGCATTAGAGTGACCGCTGATGTATGTAACCAGTAAATATAGTGTGCTATATGTATTCATGGATTATACGTTGTAAACCAAATGAGATACACAAGTGGGCCCAAAAGCATTTGGACAGTAACAAAAGTAAATTTTTTTTGGTTTGTTTGTTTTGGCTCTATACTCCAGAACTTAGGATTTTAAATGATACAATGACTATGAAGTTAAAGTGCAGACTGTCAGCTTTAATTTGAGGGTATTTCCATCAATATCGGAACTTATGATATAGAGTAGGCCTGGCAGAGCATCACCAGGGAAGATGCCCAGCGTCTTGTGATTTCTATGGGTCATAGACTTCAGACAGTCACTTCATGCAAAGGATAAGCAACCAAGTACTAAACATGACAACTGTATGATATGTAATGTTAATTGGTCCAAATACTTTTAGTACCCTAAAAGGGGGGGGGGACAATGTTCAAAATGTGTTGTCATTTCTAAACGATTCGGAGGAAAATACCCTGACATTAAAGCTGACTGTCTAAACCTTAAACACATAGTCACTGTGTCATTTTAAAAGTGCTGGAGTACACAGCCAAAACAAGAACAAAAAAATATTTCACTATCAAAACACTTTTGGACCTTATTGTGTATGTGTGGGTGCATATATGCCGTACATACATACATACATACATACATACACTATATATAAACATATAGTCTCGCTTAACATAGTATATTAACAAATGTTGATAACATCTTGTTGGTTTCTGAGTACTACTGTGTAATCGGTCACTTCTGTCACAATTTAATTTTTATTTCACAGTTTTATTGCCAGCTGACTAATGACTTTATCACATTCGTAGAACGTTGTGATTAACTATAAAATGCATAATTACTTACTAAGAGGAGTGAATCCACGGCAAGAGAATAGTTCCCACAGAAGTGCCCGCTGCATTTACACAGTGCTCGTTCCCGTCGACCCAAGCGTCTGATAAACTGCACACTGAGTGTGCGTTTCGGGGGCCTGTCAGTGCCCAGATGAGGCACCCAGACCACTTATGTGAGACACACACTATCTGGGAACACAGCCTCTGTAGCTGCGCTGTCACAGTATAAGGCGAGGGTTACTTTTACACGGTGCTCTAGATACTGACAACGTATATAGTCCTACCTCTCACTGCAACCCGCTCTCTGCGCCCTGAATATGTAGCCTATTGCTGCCATGGTGTAGTGATCAGCTGTATTCAGACATTCAATGGCAAAATGTTAGCTGCAACACATAGACAGTAAGATACAACACCTGAAGTTTTGTTATAGGGAAAAACAAGATACCATGAAGATAAACAAATCTGTGCAGAATCTGCATATGTACTGCATATATACTGGATGACTCTGGCCACTCGACGGAGACCTCACTCCTCTCCATCAGTGAATCACTCCATGCTGCAGGAGCAGCCCCCCTCTCATCTGTCCTCATTCTTCTAGATCTCTCTGCTGCCTTTGACACTGTGGATCACTCAGTCCTCCTGTCCTCCCTGTCAGCAACAGGGATCTGTGGCACAGCCCTGAACTGGATTGAGTCCTACCTCTCTGGTCGCTCGTTCCAGGTTGCCTGGGCTGGCACAGTATCGACACCTCGGCCCCTTGCCACAAGTTCCCCAGGGCTCAGTCCTAGGCCCGCTTCTTTTCTCTCTTTACACTCGTTCCCTTGGCCCTGTTATCACTGCACATGGTCTATCCTACCACTGCTAGGCGGATGATACCCAACTCTTCATCTCATTCCCACCATCTGACACACAGGTTTCAGCCCATATCTCTGCTTGCCTGAGTGACATCCAGAGCTGGATGGACAACCACCATCTAAAGCTCAACTCAGGTAAGACTGAAATGCTATTCATTCCTGCTATTACCTCCCCGTCTGGACCTCTCCATTTCCCTAGGGGATACCTCACTGACGCCATCACCCTGTGCAAGGAACCTCGGTGTGGTGATGGACAGCAGACTGTCCCTCTCCGAGAACATTGCGCCGGTGACCCGGTCATGCAGGTTCTTCCTATACAACTTCCGGAGAATCCGCCCCTTTCTCATGCCCTACTCGACCCAGCTCCTGGTCCAAGCGATGGTTTTGTCCCACCTGGACTACTGCAACTCCCTCTTGGCTGGCCTTCCAGCGTCCGCCATCAGACCCCTCCAACTTATCCAGAATGCAGCAGCTCGTCTGGTCTTCAACCTTCCCAAACACTCATATGTCACCTCCTGTTTACTTCCCTCCACTGGCTGCCTGTTATGGCTTGCATCAAATTCAAAACATTGGTGCTAGCCTTCCAAGCAGTTAAGGGGTCAGCCCCAGCTTACCTCCAAAAAATCATAAGACCCTACACCCCTGCCAGACCTCTTCGTTCGGCCAACACTGGCCACTTGGCACCTCCCCCTCTCCGAACTTCCACCTCCCGCTCACGACTATTGTCTGTTCTGGCTCGACGGTGGTGGAACGAGCTCCCTGTTGAGGTCAGGACAGTAGAATCTCTTGCCATCTTCAAGTGCAAACTGAAGACGCACCTCTTCAAGCTTCACCTCTCCCTGTCCCTCCCTGCCTCCCTGTAAACCTTAATTGTTGTCTTTACCTGTGATATTTACTTGTGTATTAAGATATTTAGTTTGGCTTGGTAAGCAGTGTTTGGCTAGGAAAGCGGTTTGTTCATACATTTGCATGTTGCGCTATTATGATTGAAAAAAAATATATATATTTTTTAATTCCGATGATCAAATAGGCCTTATCTTTGTTGTGCAGATAGCAGTTGAAATTGTACTTCCCTCTAGGGTCTTTCAGCACACTTATCCCTGGTTATGGGTATGCACTTTGCACTTTGTTGTACGTTGCTCTGGATAAGAGCATCTGCCAAATGACATTCATGTAATGTAATGGATGACGTAGGAAACACGCTGTGTTTCTGTCGAGTTGCATGAGCATATTACATTTGTCATATAATTTATTTCTTGCTTGCCGTAGCAACATTGTCCAGTGTTAAAAAAAACAAGGAAGCATAAATATTGCTTTTGAGACGGATGCGTGGGGGGTTGGACCCAAAATGCATGACTCAGAAACAGTGGTAATAAAGTCCCGTCAGGGCTTTATTTGGGGAATATCCAGAGAGTGTGGTCAAGAAACAAGCAATGTTCATACACAAAAAATCCAGCCAAAAAACCAAACCGCAGGGAGAAGGCAGTCTCGTAATCGGTACACCATGCAAGAAGTCTGGTAACCAGGAAAGCTGTCAGCGGGGCAGAAGTACAGGCGGGCAGTAGGCAGGCTCAGGGTCGATGACAGTGCAAGAGTCAAAACCAAAATCTGCTCCGCGGGGCAAAAGTACAAAAACAGCAGGCAAAGTCATGGTGGAGGCAGGCAATGGTCAACAAAACAGAAGTCAATAATCTTTGGTCAATAAACAGGCTTGGATCGTAACGGGTAGCCGGGTAGCCGGGTAGCCGGGTAGCCGGGTAGCCGGGTAGCCGGGTAGCCGGGTAGCCGGGTAGCCGGGTAGCCAATGGCTTGCCAAAACCACTCAACCGATGCACTGACGAACAATTTCACAAAGACATGACATGAAACTGAGCTTTATATGCAGGTGTAGACAGGTGTAGACAACTAGCTTGAGAGCAGCAAGAGAATGGAAATCAGGTGTGGAGGATTGACAAGTTAACAAGGTAATTAGTAATCGTTAGTAATAAACCTATCCTGCCCTAGCATTACTAAATTAGTAAATGACATGCACAAGAAACGTAAGGTAACATGAACACATGATTAGAATGTTAGTATTACCCAATCCTGATCTAGCATTAGTAGATTAGTAAGTAGATAAGGGAAATTGAAACAATTAGGGTGTGAGTGAGTGAAAGATTATTATTTGTCTACCTTCATTAATCTCACCTGAAATACAGGCCAAGTGCTTAATATAATGTAAACCCTTTCATCTTTCTTTTAAAGACAAGAATCAGAAATTGACATGTAACATTTGATAACTGGAATACAAATACGGATTAAATCAAATGACACTTTAAAAAGTATACTAATATCAAGAATATAGCATATGTCAATATTATTATGTTTAAAGAAAAGCTGAATCAAGTCTGTCTGGAAAAAGAAAACAATGCAGGAGATAAGTATACTGCAGATGAGAATACAGTTAAAGATATGTAGTTTCACGAGGTTCATCAGAGTCACTGTAGAGGAGTTTCCCAGCTGGATCACTGAATAGAGCACTGAGCCATAATGAGAGGAGCCACGGCTGCTGCTGCTGGTCCGATCTGGGCAGCTGCTGCTGCTGCTGCTGGTCCGATCTGGGCAGCTGCTGCTGCTGCTGCTGGTCCGATCTGGGCAGCTGCTGCTGCTGCTGCTGGTCCGATCTGGGCAGCTGCTGCTGCTGCTGCTGCTGTGATCTCGGCAGTTATAGCTGCAATCCCCACAGGCGCTGCAGCAGCTGCAGGAGCAGCCAACATCATGCCTCCCACCCCGATTCCCACCCCAGTGGCCACCAATGCGGCTGCTCCCACAATGATCCAGGCATTCTTACGGAGGAAGTCATCGGAGCTCTCTGCTTTCTGCAGGGCAATCATAGAGTATCTGTCATCGATCTCCTTCTCCACCCGTTTGATTTCAGAGTCAATCTTCTTCTTGTACTCATTCTCTCTCTCTCTCCTGTCATTCTCCAGCTGTTGCAGCTGTTTCAGCTTCTCGGTCTCCACCTTGAGCTGTTTCTCCACTTCTGCCCTTTTCTCACTCATCATTTTTATGTTCCGCTCAATGAGTCTCTTCTTCCGCTCATTCTTTTGTTTTTCTACGGTGGAGACGTTTTCCCAGTCTGCCTCCAACTTTGCAATGGCACACCTCTTCTCCCTTTCTATTTCTTCCCGTTTTCCCTCCAGTTCTTCCTGCTGGAAGACTACAAGGGCCTGCTCCATTTTCTGGAAGGCCTCATTGGTAAAATAGGGGCTCTCTCTCTGTGCAAGCATGCAGTCGATCATCTCCAGCAGGTTGGCCACCTGGCCGGGATCCTCTTTGTCCTCGTTGTTGAAGGGCAGGATCCTCCTGTCAAATCGCTTCACCAGGTTCTGAATTGTTTCACCCTGCTTGGAGAGGAAGTTGTGGAAAGAGGCTTTCTTCAGCTTGTCTGCATGGGTGAAGATAAGGATGGTGTATCGGGCAGCATCACTCTGGAAGATGGTCTGGATGATCTCCACGCTCTGCTGCTCTTCCTGGGTGAAACGGCCGATCTGCAGCACCAGGAGTATGGCATGGGGCCCCGGAGCAGACATGGCCATGCACCGCAGGATTTCATCCTGCACAGCCTGCTGGGAGAGTGAGGTATCAAACAGGCCGGGCGTGTCGACCACTGTCACTCTTCGCCCCAGCACCATCCCCTGAGCCTTCTCACAGACACCAGTCACTGAGTCCATGCTCAGGTTAGACTCAAAACGCTTCTCCCCCAGAATTGTGTTGCCTGTTTCACTCTTCCCTGCTCCTGTCTTCCCCACCAAAACCATCCGCAGCTCCTGAGGAGGGTAACCCCTGCCCTGTTGAGAACCTGCGGGAGAAGCGTTTCCATTCAGGAAGTACAGATAGCTCACTGGATTCAGTAACGTCTTCCACATGGTGCCTATTATGAAGGCAAACTTAAGGAAAGAAGAAATTCATGTTTTATTGGGCTTAAAAACCAATGCATTTCAGAGTTTTGAAACATGTTTTTGTCAAATGAAATGTTCTTTCTCTTTGTGATAACTGTCTCCGGACAAGTTGTAATGTTCCTGTATTGCTGTCTGTTAGTTATTTTGTTACTCCTGTAATTTATTATTTTTTATCTGTTTTTTTCTATTTATCCATTCATAGTTATTGCATCCGTCTCCCCTGTGATGTCTGTGTCTGAATGTATTCTGAGCCTGAGTCACTCCCCGGTCTGCGTGTTTCACTATTCGGGTGGTTTCGGAATTTTCCGGTTTCCCACAATTCCTTCTCAACCTCGCTGTTCTGAGACACACCTTTGTCCGATTCCGAGTTTGCCTTTTCGTTTTGATCTACGCTTTGTGTTTTCAACGTCTCTCTTGCCTTGCCGCTTTGTACTTTTGCCTTTCTGCTCTTCTAGATTTTTGACTTTGGACTGTTTATTGACCATTCTTTTTGCAACTGGATTTGGCACTGTGTTTTTCGGATTACCTGACTTTGACACTTGGACTGACTAAACTATGATTCCTGATTATCCCTTGGTCTGCGCTTGGAACGGACATAACACAAGTATAATACAAGTAAATGGAATTGAACTCAATTTCATATTTGTTCCTATTTTCCTTACATATTGGTAGTAAAGTACCTCATTAAATAAATATTTTTACAAAGCAGCTACTTCAGCAGGTTAGTGACAGTCTGTACATTATTTCACGGAATAGCATACACACGCCATCATCCACAAAGACTAATGTATTTATCCAAACATATTTCGCAAAACCTACTCATTAATTAATGAATTGTATTTTTTAGCTAGCTATAGCTCATTTCGGGTGTGTTCTCCCAAAACTACAACTGTAATTTAAATATGTTTTTAATTAGGCATCAGTATCAGTCAACAAACATTTTAATGATACCTTGCAATGGGATCTTGCATTGATTGATACGATATAAATCGTTTTTTCTTCGGCTTGGAAATACGTTTTTATCCAATACTATAACACAGTAATAATGCTGATACCGACCTGTCGCACAGTACGGGCTTCTTACAGAAGTCATAGTTCTTGTCAGCGCAGATTCAGGACAGATCGACGGTACAAACTCCTCGGGTGGTCTTCCTGCAAAATAATTGAAATTAATTAAATTATCTGCAATGGTATAAGTGAATCGTTGGTAATGATCCCGTCCGAGTGACAGTGCTCATTCCCTAGTGAAGTGTGAGTGGTGCCCTGCAGTGTGTAGGGGGGGAAAATCATTCTGAGGACTTTTTTTTAGTTCTGTGGAAAATGAAACTTAACATTCTTAGGTCGTGACGTCAGGAAAAACAGTTATATAAAAAAAGCTATTCTTCTTGTAATTAACATTTTCTGGCATTGCTAAATAAGAAATAGAAATATTCGCCGTTTTGGGGTTCCATTCCCAGTTTACTCGATTAAACAAATAATAAATCGGGACTTGTGTGTGCAGCTTTGTGTGCCAAGTTAGAATTCTGTACGCACTACCTGGACCTAAGTTCGTATTCTCCTTACTTAATCTCCAGAATGTATATGAATGACCAAAATGTTTTTTGCTAATGGGTTTCCCTGCCCATTTTGATGATTCTTTCAGTACAGTTAATTGTTACCTTTATATTGACATTTGCACAATAATTGTGACTCTTGGGACCGTGGAGAGGAGTTCGCTGGATCAGGAATCGACTGAGCGGTAAGTAGCTTGCTAGTTTTTTGTTTAGTTTTAGCTTTAGCTCTCGTAGCTTGATATCTTTATATTAAATAGCTACGCATATGTCCTTTGACCGGGATCGGGATGGCGGGTAGTAGTGGAGGGAATTCCGAGGAAGAAGAAGATATGCATTTAGATGAACGGAAAAAAACGAATAATAAAACAGTACTGGGTAGAGGTAGAAGGAAAAGTGTGTCAAACGAGAAGAGGAGTGTGGGGAGTGGTAAAAGAGGTCTTGACGATACAAGTACAGAGGAGAACGATAAAGAAACGTTCCGTTAAAAGGAAAGTAATAAGTGTCGAATACAATGTAGTGGTGAAATTTAAGCAGGAAAATGAAATGGGGACTGTGAGCCCTATTGCATTAACAAGTGCATTGAAGAAGAAGATTGGGGATATTCAGATGGCAAAGGTCCTACGAGATGGACGTTTACTAATAATTTGTAAAAATGTAGAACCGAGAGATAAGGCATTGAGGATTAAGAATATTTGTGGGAGGGAGATAATTGATAATCGAATGTTGGGAGAAGGTAGGTTACTGAGAGGGGTAATTACGGGTGTACCAGTTGAAGAAAACTTGGAGGAACTGAAAGGAAATATAAGAGGTGGAGCGGTGAAGGGAATCAAGGGACTTAAGGTAGTAAGATTTTGTGAGAAAGTGGATAGTCTGTCTGTCCTGTTGGAGTTTCATGAAGATGTTTTACCTGAAAACGTTTTGGTAGGTTACATGAGTTTTCGTGTGAGAGCTTATGTTCCTCCGCCACTGATGTGTTACAAATGCCAGAAATATGGCCATATTGCTGCAGTCTGTAAAGGAAAACAAAGATGTACTAGATGTGGAGGGGATCATAAATATGGAGAATGTGGAGAGGATGAAGTTAAGTGCTGCAATTGTGGAGGAGCATATAGTGTATCATATAGAGGGTGTGAGGTTAGGAAGCAAGCGAGTAAAAGTAGGAAACAACATATCATATGGAGAAGCAGTAAAGAAGGTACAAGGAGGGAGAAGAACAGAGGAACAAAAAGAACCAGAGAGAAACGATCAAGCTTTAGGAGATAGAATGAGGGTAGAACAGATAGAAAGGCCAAACGCTGATGTGAATAAGGATAAGTTAATTTTATTTATGGCGTATGTGATTAACTGCTCTGATCAAGCAAAAACCAAGACAGAAAAGATTAAAATAATTGTAAAAGGGGCTACAACATTCTTGGACATCAAGGGACTCTCATGTGAGAAAATTCAAACAGATCTGAACATGGTATTGAATCAAAATTCAGCCGCACTAGGACCTTCAAAAGGATGTTGATTTTACAATGGAATGCCAGAAGTCTAGTATCAAATGGAAAAGAGTTTAAAGCATATCTGTAACATATAGAAAATATTCCAGATGTAGTTTGTATTCAAGAGTCTTGACTTAAACCAAAGCTAAAGTTTGCGATCAAAGGTGATGAGTGTATGAGAAGGGATAGAATAAATGGAAATGGAGGTGGATGTGCAATATTTATAAAACAAGGATTACAATATAAAGAATTGGGAAAGGGGGAAGAATTAGAATATATAGGAGTCGAGATTTGGATCAAGGAGGAGAGTTTGAAAATAATAAATTATTATAACCCTTGTAGAAGAATGGAAGTTGAGTCATTTAACGAAATAGAAACACATTTAGAGGGAAATATAATTTGGTGTGGAGATTTTAATGCACATAGTGGGGACAATGTGGGGAGATCATAATGATGCCAATGGTTTGGTAAATGAAGAACTCATGGAGAATAATTTGTATGTTTAAATGATGGAAATGGAACCAGGTGTAAATTTGAATACAGGTAAGACAGCGATAGACATTACATTAGCCTCTGAATTTGTGGCGAGGAAATGCTCATGGGAAGTGGTAAGAGAATCCACTTTGGGCAGTGATCTTTGGGTGGTGATCGTTGGTACCTTGGTGGACAAAAGAATGTGGTGAGGCAGTGAAGAATCAAAATAAAGCTTTCAGACTTCTGAAAATAACTCATAACTTTCAGAACTTAATCGAGTATAAAAAGAGGCAAGCTATGGTGAGGAAAATTGTTAAGAAAGCAAAAAGAAAATGTTGGTGGAATTTCTGTAACTCAGTTGGTAGAGACACACCAGTAGTAGAAGTATGGGGGATGATTAAAAAAATGAATGGGATTAAGAGAGAATATGGATATCCAGTTTTAAATAATGGAGAAATGTCAGCTGTGTCTAATGGGGAGATGGCTGAAATACTTGCTGAGACATTTGTGAAAGTGCACAGCTCAAACAATATTAATGACGAAAGTAAAAAGGGAAGAGACAATTATGAGAGAGAATAGTGGAGTAAAGGGAGCTAATGAGGAGTCGAGCGAGATTATAAACACACTTTTCACTCAAGTGGAGCTTAATTATGTAATTAGGAAATCAGGGACAACATCACCAGGGAAAGATCAAATTTGTTACATTATGCTGCACCATCTTAGTGAAGTATCAAAAGAAGTTTTAATAGAGTTTTATAATAAAGTGTGGGAAGAAGGGAGATTACCCACCAGTTGGAAGGAAGCAGTAAATGTACCTATTTGTAAACCAGGAAAGATCATAACAACCCAAGTAATTATAGAAATGGTAAATGGTTGGCATTTATATAGCGCCTTTATCCAAAGCACTGTATAATTGATGCTTCTCATTCACCCATTTATACACATACTCACACACCGATGGCGATTGGCTGCCATGCAAGGCACCGACCAGCTCGTCAGGAGCATTTAGGGGTTAGGTGTCTTGCTCAGGGACACTTCGACACAGCCCAGGCGGGGGATCGAACCGGCAACCCGCCGACTGCCAGACGACTGCTCTTACTGCCTGAGCCATGTCGCCCCACTATTATAGATTATAGACCTATAGTCTCTATATATATATACACAATTATAGACCTATATCCCTGACATCTCACCTATGTAAAATAATGGAAAAGGTGATAAATGGTGATAAAAAGTGATAAAAGGTGACTAACATTATATAGAAACAAGAGGTTTAATGACACAATATCAAAGTTGGTTGAGGAAAGGAAGGGGAATTATGGATCCAACGCTTTGTTTAGAACATGAAATAAGAAAGGCTCAAATAAATAAAGAGTGTAGCAGCAGTCTTTTTTGATGACGAAAAGGCGTATGATATGTTGTCGAAAGAAGGATTATTGATAAAGTTAGATAAATTAAGAATAGGAGGAAGAATGTACAGGTGGATAAAGGATTTCTTAAGAGATAGAGCAATTCAAGTTAGAGTAGGAAGATGTTATTCAAAGAAATACATTGTGGAAAATGGTACTCCACAAGGAAGTATAATTAGTCCTTTATTGTTTTCTATTATGATGAATGATGTATTTGCCAATATAGATAAAAATTTTGGAGTGTCAATTCATGCTGATGATGGTGCTGTCAGGGTGGGAGGTAATACCCCTGGTCACCACCTGAGGGCTGAGGATCATTGATTTCACCTGATCCTCATTTACTTCAGGGGAATTACCTCCCGGGAGACTATTTAAACCCAGTCCTGCCTTCCGCTCAGTGCTTGTGTATTAACTGTTCGCTCTTATATCAAGCCGGTAAAAGCACAGGGTAGACTCTTGCTCTATGAGTCCGGTATTGTGCTGGTAGTATTGAGATTGCTATTACGGGTAAGGTTGGCGTGCAGTTGGTCGCTCTTGTTCACTGGCGCCTTCCTTCTTTGTTCTTTTTATTTGAGACTCGTGTGAGTCGTGGGTAGAGGGACGGTGTCCGCGGTAACTGTATTTTTGTTTGTCTTTTATTCCCGAGCTGCGTCTCGTGGGTTTTATTTTATTGTTGTCATGGTGGGAGGTAATACCCGTGGTGATCGCCAGAGGGCCTAGGATAATTGGTAACACCTGTTCCTCGTTTGCACCAGGGGAATTGCCTCCCAGCAGAGTATTTAAGGCCAGTTCTGACTGGTCTTCAGTGCTTCTGTGTTACCGTTCGCCCTAGCACAAAGCCGGTAAATGCACAAGGTAGACTCTGTGTTTATTCGAGTCAGGTTCTGTGCAGGTGTGTGTGTCGAAGCAATACAATTTAAAGAAAGAAAAGAACAAAGGTAAGGAAGGCGCTCGGTTTAGTTGTTGGGTTCACCGACGCCTTCCCTAAGGGTTTTCATTTTTGTTTTGGGCTCGTGTGAGCCGGCGGTAGAGGGACGTTGTCCCCGGTAAATGTATTTTGGTTTGTGTTTATTCCTGAGCTGCGCCTCATGGTTTTTGTTTAGCCTACGCTGTTTTTGGCTAGGTTGTATTTTTATTTCATTGCCCCTGATTGGGCACTCTCTGTGCTCGTTATTCGGCACAGTTACTGGTCGGTACACTCGCCCTGTTCTCAAAGGGTCGTTTTATTTTCTTCAGCCATTTTGGGCTCCTTTTCTGTTTTCCCAATTAAGAATCGCCTTCGGGTTTGTTTTTGTTCTCCCCCCTGTTACGGGAGTTATTCTCATTTTTTGTCCCACTTATCCCTGTACTCTGCCCCTGGGATCTAGGAGGGGTATTATTTAGGCGCACTTGGTCCTCCGCTCCAACCCCACCCTTATAATTGTGCCTAGCATTTTTGTTGCTAGGTTGTATTTTCTTTTCGGGATTTCCTCAGTCCACTACATCACTGAGGGTTTACAAGCACCAAGTTTTGGTTTGTGATTTCGCCCACTTTTAAAGGGTTGTTTTATTTTCTCCGCAGCCAGTTTTTGGGCTCTTTTCTGTTTAGTTATTCTGAGTCGCCTTCGGGTTTGTTTTTGTTCCTCCCTCTGTCTCGGGAGAAGGAAAGTATTTACTTCCCTTGTGTTTTGGGAGTATTAGTGGCCAACACGTTCGCGTGCGTGCTTTTTGAAGGGGTTTTCTCCTAGTCGCAACTGGCTCTCCGTCACCCCCATCATTACAGGTGCAATGTGGAAAAGAGGAAGAAATGTAGAGTTTATAGTGAAGAAGGTGCAAGAAGCTATTAGTGAAGTTGAAGAGTGGGGTTTTAAAGTGGGGTTTTAAATTTTCATTACAGAAAACAAAATCACTATTCTTTACACGGAAGAAGATAGGGAACCAATTAAACCTAAGATTATATAGGAAAGAGTTAGAAAGTGGGCAATCCACATACAAAAGATAATTGACAAATGTAAAAAGGTATTGAATATGATGAGGTGTTTAGTAGGAACTGAATGAAGTGCAGAAATAAGAGCAATGGCAACTATATATATAAGTTTAATCAGATCTGTTTTTGATTATGGGTGTGTAGTATATGGATCTACAGCAGACAATTTGTTTTAAAAAATTGGAGGTAATACAATGGCATTAAGATTATGTTGTGGTGCAACTGAATCACTGAATCTAAGAAGAACACAACTTTATTTAAATTATTGGGTAAATTTACATTTAAATTTAAATTTACATACCAATCAGCATACAACTCAGAGTACAATAAAGCCATGTTGGGAAAAAGAAAAGAAAGATAAAGAGCTTTGGGTGGGTCATTGGTCAAAACACAAGAGGAAAAAGAGATTAGGGAGAAGAAGATAAGTCCAACCATTCCTTTTCCAGCCTTTCCCCCATGGTTTTTTTCTGGAGATTATGGTTGATTTTGAACTTTTAGATAAAATAAGAGGAAAAGATTTGAACAGTATTGCAAATTTAGTAAACTCTTACATCGGAAATAAGTATTATGAATGTGTTCAAATATACACAGATGCATCAAAAACCAGCAATAATAGGGTTGGAGTTTTATATGTTGTGCCAGAATTTAAAATCGTATATAAGAAAAGATTAATTGATAATGTTTTTGTCTATACATTGCCATTTTAGTGGCTTTGCATTGGGTGGAGGAAGTAAGACCACTCAAAGTAATTATATGCTGAGATTCCAGTGCAGCATTAACAAGTATAAGAAACAAGTGTTCGGCATGTAGACAGGTCATTGTATTAGAAATATTACAGATATTATATAGAATTCAAAGGATGGGGTTAATTGTTAGTTTTTTATGGGTACCAGCACATGTGGGAGTAGAAGGCAATGCGGTTGCTGATAAATATACCAAAAAAGCAACAAATAGAGATAATGTAGGGGAAAATTCACAGAACAAAAGATCTCCCTCCTAAAAGCATGATAAACAATCACAAGTCAAAATCAGACTACACCTTAGTGAGCAGGCTGGTTCCTCCAAAACTCTCGACGATATATGCATGTATATGTGTATCAATATATCCATATTAAAGTATGATATGTAGCCTGTATAGTTTCAAACTGATTAACTGCTAAATTGTGCTAGAATTACACAGTGACCCATATGTAACCGGAGTTTAAAAGCAGCCAGCTGCTCCCAGGTACGCTGCTTGTTATCAAATGAACCTAGAACATTAATTATAGCTGAGCTTATGAAAACGCAAGAAACCACAGTGAAAACTGTTGAAATGAGAGCAAAGAATGCAAAGAATGTAACGTACATTTACTCACTTCGAAGAGAATAATGAATCAAATGTTTAGTATGTCTGTATATTAGAAAAGTATATTAGAAGATAATATTAATCAAATGTTTAGTATGTCTGTGGGCGGCACGGATGGTGCAGTGGGTAGCACTGCCGCCTCACAGCAAGGCGGTCCTGGGTTCGAATCCCCGTCGGCCGGGGCCTCTCTGTGCGGAGTTTGCATGTTCTCCCCGTATCTGTGTGGGTTTCCTCCGGGTACTCTGGTTTCCTCCCACAGTCCAAAGACAAGCAGGTTAGGCCGATTGGAGAGTCTAAATTGCCCGTAGGCGTGTGTGTGTGTGTGTGTGTGTGTGTGTGTGTGTGTGTGTGTGTGTGTGTGTGTGTGTGTGTGTGTGTGTGTGTGTGTGTGTGTGTGTGTGTGTGTGTGTGTGTGTGAGTGAATGGTGCGTGTGCCCTGCGATGGACTGGCGACCTGTCCAGGGTGTATTCCTGCCTTTCGACCAATGTATGCTGGGATAGGCTCCAGCCCCCCTGCGACCCTGATTGGGATAAGCGGGTTCAGATAATGGATGGATGGATGGATGGATGGATAGATAGTATGTCTGTATATTTTCAATGATAACTGCTGCTTAGTTCGTCTTATAAAAGCGAAAGATACAGAGTGACGTGTATGGATGACGTGTGTGTTAGAGGGGGGGCATCCAGAACTTTATGAGGTCTGGTAGTTTTCCACTCTGCCTAGAGCAGGTGCGGGGTGAAGTGAGGATGGGGGGGGAGTCCTGGACTTTCTTCGTTGTTGGCAGAACGCCCTGAACTTACAGAGCTGGTAGAGCATAAGGACCGTTGGCGATTTGCCACAATGACGTTGTGGGAAGAGCTTTGGGAGGAGTTAAGATAAGAATAGTGTGGGTGATTTGCCACAATGAGGTTTGAGGAGGGGTTGTAGGAGGAGTAACTGTGTATAAAATGGGTGTAAAAATGACAGTCGGGGTTCAGTTCTGGAGAACTGATCCGGCTTTATGCACTTTTTCTGAAGAACTTGCTGCCATGGTGTCGTATTTTCCCTCGTGAAGATGTTTATCGACAAATTGAAGATTTGGACTCTGTCGTTTCCTAGACACGACACTAATATAGAAATGAGGGTTTGATTAAAAATGAAATGAGGAAAAGATGGCAAAATGAATGGGATAATGAAAGGACAGGACACCATTTTTATAAAATCCAAAAAAGAGTTGGAAAGATGAGAAAGACAGGAAGGAGTAGAAGAGAGGAGACTGTAATATCAAGATTGAGGTTTGGACATACCGAACTAAGCAACACACTTAGGTTAATGAAAAAACACAAAAGTGGGAGATGTGATTTCTGCTCTCAAGAAGAAACAGTCGAGCATATAATGATAAGTACAACTTGGACAGAGAAAAAATTATTAAAGAGTTGAGAGATAAGGGAGTAGAATGGGATTTGGCAGAAGGGAGATTCAGGTGGTGGGTGTTTCTTACTTGTGTTTCGATTCTTGAGAAGAACGGGGTTGCTAAACAGGATTTAGTATTATAATTATGATTATTATGATTATTATTATTATTATTATTATTATTATTATTATTATTACTTTTCTTTTTATTATGAGGAAAGAGAATCCTGATCCACACTCCTTTCCTGCGGGTGCTGGTAATGCACCAAAAAGTTGTATGCTGTAGCTTCTAAAATCAGCACCTTTTAATCAGACAAAGTTAACCTGAAAATATCTGTGTTTCTTAGAATGCAAGACCAAATTTTATCTGCATTTTTTTCCCCCTGGGTATGTAATGCAGAATTCTGCATTAGAGTGACCGCTGATGTATGTAACCAGTAAATATAGTGTGCTATATGTATTCATGGATTATACGTTGTAAACCATGCAAAGGATAAGCAACCAAGTACTAAACATGACAACTGTATGATATGTAATGTTAATTGGTCCAAATACTTTTAGTACCCTAAAATGGGGGGGAACAATGTTCAAAATGTGTTGTAATTTCTAAACGATTCGGAGGAAAATACCCTGACATTAAAGCTGACCGTCTAAACCTTAGACACATAGTCACTGTGTCATTTTAAAAGTGCTGGAGTACACAGCCAAAACAAGAACAAAAAAATATTTCACTATCAAAACACTTTTGGACCTTATTGTGTATGTGTGGGTGCATATATGCCGTACATACATACATACATTCGTACATACATACATACACTATATATAAACATATAGTCTCGCTTAACATAGTATAATAACAAATGTTGATAACATCTTGTTGGTTTCTGAGTACTACTGTGTAATCGGTCACTTCTGTCACAATTACATTTTTATATCACAGTTTTATTGCCAGCTGACTAGCTGCGCTGTCACAGTATAAGGCAAGGGTTACTTTTACACAGTGCTCTAGATACTGACAACGTATTGTGGCACCCCTGCTCCTGCATGTTGTGCCACGTGGGTGGAGAACCCTGGAGGGACCCGCGCAGAGCAACCTTGGAGAGAGATCCCTCTACCTGCAGTCCAGGACCCCGGACAGCGCACATGAGTGAGCAGAATGGAAAGGTACTGACTCAGCTGCAGCCTGTTTCCTAACGAGCAGGGAATGGTATTTAAGGCGCGGTCGAGGCTGCAAACAGGTTCAGTCGGCACCCTTCCTGAGCGTGTGAGAGGGAGAAAGGCAGAGAGAGGAAGGATCTTCTATGCCCTGCTGTACTGACCCTGAAGGAGACCCCACCTTTACGAACGGCAACCCCAAAGACCCGGAACGGACGCCGGACACGTGAGCCAAACAAAAACCTGTCCTACTTACCCTATATCTTTGTGTTTCCCCCACCCAGCCCGGACGTGGCTGAAGAGGGAAGGAGGGAGGAGGCCCTGGAGCATACCCCAGTCTGGGAAGAACCTTAGTTTATTTTTGCCTGAACGGCCCCTTTTATTTCTCCAGTTTTCCCCTACCCTTGCCCTGAGGGGGGGCGCTATCCCCAATACCCAAAAAAAAAAAAACACAGAAAAAATAAAAAGAATAATTTTTTCTGATATCTGCTATCTCCTGTGTCTGGTTTCCAGCTGCGCCCGCCCACTGCACCTCAGGATCCACCCCGAGGCACCACAGTATATAGTCCTACCTCTCACCGCAACCCGCTCTCTGCACCCTGAATATGTAGCCTATTGCTGCCATGGTGTAGTGATCAGCTGTATTCAGACATTCAATGGCAAAATGTTAGCTGCAACACATAGACAGTAAGATACAACACCTGAAAAGTTTTGTTATAGGGAAAAACAAGATACCATGAAGACGAACAAATCTGTGCAGAATCTGCATATGTACTGCATATATACTGGATGACTCTGGCCACTCGACGGAGACCTCACTCCTCTCCGTCAGTGAATCACTCCATGCTGCAGGAGCAGCCCCCCTCTCCTCTGTCCTCATTCTTCTAGATCTCTCTGCTGCCTTTGACACTGTGGATCACTCAGTCCTCCTGTCTTCCCTGTCAGCAACAGGGATCTGTGGCACAGCCCTGAATTGGATTGAGTCCTACCTCTCTGGTTGCTCCTTCCAGGTTGCCTGGTCTGGCACAGTATCGACACCTCGGCCCCTTGCCACAGGTTCCCCAGGGCTCAGTCCTAGGCCCGCTTCTTTTCTTTCTTTACACTTGTTCCCTTGGCCCTGTTATCACTGCACATGGTCTATCCTACCACTGCTATGCGGACGATACCCAACTCTTCATCTCATTCCCACCATCTGAAACACAGGTTATAGCCTGTATCTCTGCTTGCCTGAGTGACATCCAGAGCTGGATGGACAACCACCATCTAAAGCTCAACTCAGGTAAGACTGAAATGCTATTAATTCCTGCTATTACCTCCCCGTCTGGATCTCTCCATTTCCCAAGGGGATACCTCACTGACGCCATCACCCTTTGCAAGGAACCTTGGCAGGGTGATGGACAGTAGACTGTCCCTCTCCGAGAACATTGCGGCGGTGACCCGGTCATGCAGGTTCTTCCTATACAACTTCCGGAGAATTCACCCCTTTCTCATCCCCTACTCGACCCAGCTCCTGGTCCAAGCAATGGTTTTGTCCCACCTGGACTACTGCAACTCCTTCTTGGCTGGCCTCCCATCGTCCGCCATCAGACCCCTCCAACTTATCCAGAATGCAGCAGCTCGTCTGGTCTTCAACCTTCCCAAACACTCATATGTCACCCCCTGCTTACTTCCCTCCACTGGCTGCCTGTTATGGCTTGCATCAAATTCAAAACATTGGTGCTAGCCTTCCAAGCAGTTAAGGGGTCAGCCCCAGCTTACCTCCAAAAAATCATCAGACCCTACACGCCTGCCAGACCTCTTCATTCGGCCACCACAGGCCACTTGGCACCTCCCCCTCTCCGAACTTCCACCTCCCGCTCATGACTACTGTCTGTTCTGGCTCCAATCATAGAGTATCTGTCATCGATCTCCTTCTCCACCCGTTTGATCTTCTTCTTGTACTCATTCTCTCTCTGTCTCCTGGTATTCTCCAGCTGTTGCAGCTGTTTCAGCTTCTCGGTCTCCACCTTGAGCTGTTTCTCCACTCCTGCCCTTTTCTCACTCATCCTTTCTATGTTCCGCTCAATGAGTCTCTTCTTCCGCTCTTTCTTTTGTTCCTCGTTGCTCATCTCGGTGGAGAAGTTTTCCCAGTCTGCCTCCAACTTTGCAATGGCACACCTCTTCTCCCTTTCTATTTCTTCCCGTTTTCCCTCCAGTTCTTCCTGCTGGAAGACTACAAGGGCCTGCTCCATTTTCTGGAAGGCCTCATTGGTAAAATAGGGGCTCTTTCTCTGTGCAAGCATGCAGTCGATCATCTCCAGCAGGTTGGCCACCTGGCCGGGATCCTGTTTGTCCTCGTTGTTGAAGGGCAGGATCCTCCTGTCAAATCGCTTCACCAGGTTCTGAATTGTTTCACCCTGCTTGGAGAGGAAGTTGTGGAAAGAGGCTTTCTTCAGCTTGTCCACATGGGTGAAGATAAGGATGGTGTATTGGGCAGCATCACTCTGGAAGATGGTCTGGATGATCTCCACGCTCTGCTGCTCTTCCTGGGTGAAACGGCCGATCTGCAGCACCAGGAGTATGGCATGGGGCCCCGGAGCAGACATGGCCATGCACCGCAGGATTTCATCCTGCACAGCCTGCTGGGAGAGTGAGGTATCAAACAGGCCGGGCGTGTCGACCACTGTCACTCTTCGCCCCAGCACCATCCCCTGAGCCTTCTCACAGACACCAGTCACTGAGTCCATGCTCAGGTTAGACTCAAACCGCGTCTCCCCCAGAATTGTGTTGCCTGTTTCACTCTTCCCTGCTCCTGTCTTCCCCACCAAAACCATCCGCAGCTCCTGAGGAGGGTAACCCCTGCCCTGTTGAGAACCTGCGGGAGAAGAGTTTCCATTAAGGAAGTACAGATAGCTCACTGGATTCAGTAACGTCTTCCACATGGTGCCTATTATGAAGGCAAACTTAAGGAAAGAAGAAATTCATGTTTTATTGGGCTTAAAAACCAATACATTTCAGAGTTTTGAAACATGTTTTTGTCAAATGAAATGTTCTTTCTCTTTGTGATAACTGTCTCCGGACAAGTTGTAATGTTCCTGTATTGCTGTCTGTTAGTTATTTTGTTACTCCTGTAATTTATTATTTTTTATCTGTTTTTTTCTATTTATCCATTCATAGTTATTGCATCCGTCTCCCCTGTGATGTCTGTATCTGAATGTATTCTGAGCCTGAGTCACTCCCCTGTCTGCGTGTTTCACTATTCAGGTGGTTTCGGAATTTTCCGGTTTCCCAAGATTCCTTCTCAACCTCGCTGTTCTGAGACACACCTTTGTCCGATTCCGAGTTTGCCTTTTCGTTTTGATCTACGCTTTGTGTTTTCAACGTCTCTCTTGCCTTGCCCCTTTGTACTTTTGCTTTTCTGCCCTTCTAGATTTTTGACTTTGGACTGTTTATTTACCATTCTTTTTGCAACTCGATTTGGCACTGTGTTTTTCGGATTACCTGACTTTGACACTTGGACTGACTAAACTATGATTCCTGATTATCCATTGGTCTGCGCTTGGAACGGACATAACACAAGTACAATACAAGTAAATGGAATTGAACTCAATTTCATATTTGTTCCTATTTTCCTTACATATTGGTAGTAAAGTACCTCATTAAATAAATATTTTTATCCACGGTGGTGGAACGAGCTCCCTGTTGAGGTCAGAACAGTAGAATCTCTTGCCATCTTAAAGTGCAAACTGAAGACGCACCTCTTCAAGCTGCACCTCTCCCTGTCCTGCCCTACCTCCCTGTAAACCTTAATTGTTGTCTTTACCTGCGATATTTACTTCTGCATTAAGATGTTTAGTTTGGCTTGGTAAGCAGTGTTTGGCTAGGTAAGCGGTTTGTTCATACATTTGTGTGTTGCGCTATTATGATTGAAAATATATATATATATATATTTAAAATTTAATTCCGAAGATCAGATAGGCCCTGGTCCTTATCCTTGTTGTGTAGATAACAGTTGAAATTGTACTTCCCTCTAGGGTCTTTCAGCACACGTATCCCTGGTTATGGGTATGCACTTTGCACTTTGTTGTACGTTGCTCTGGATAAGAGCATCTGCCAAATGACATTAATGTAATGTAATAGATTACGTAGGAAACATGCTGTGTTTCTGTCGAGTTGCATGAGCATATTACATTTGTCGTATAATTTATTTCTTGCTTGCCATAGCAACATTGACCAGTGTTAAAAAAACAAGGATTAAAACAAGAAAGCATAAATATTGCTTTATTCATCGTGAGCTGATTGACTGAACTGCTTTTGGCCAAGTTTGACTTGCCTTGCTATTCCAGATACTAAACTTTAAATAAGAAACATCTGTTTTTTGTGCACTGACCATCACCACAGGCTTGAGCTCGGAATGTCTGATAAATAATTGGCGAAAAAATAGAAGAAAAAACACACACAGGACTCCTGCCATATTTGCTGGGGAAGGGAGTTTTCTTGGGGCACTCTTCCAAACAGAAAAGAGTCATTGAGAGCAATACAGTGTTTAGACAAGGATATATATAGTTTTTTTATTTTAATTTTATAATATCATTTTTTTAATGACAGAAGCCAAAAATGTATTAAGTAACTACTAATTTGTCTACCTTCATTAATCTCACCTGAAATACAGGCCAAGTGCTTAATATTATGTAAACCCTTTCAGCTTTCTTTTAAAGACAAGAATCAGAAATTGACATGCAACATTTGATAACTGGAATACAAATACGGATTAAATCAAATGACACTTTAAAAAGTATACTAATATCAAGCCTATAGCATATGTCAATATTATTATGTTTAAAGAAAAGCTTAATCAAGTCTGTCTGGAAAAAGAAAACAATGCAGGAGATGATAAGTATACTGCAGATGAGAATACAGTTAAAGATATGTAGTTTCACGAGGTTCATCAGAGTCACTGTAGAGGAGTTTCCCAGCTGGATCACTGAATAGAGCACTGAGCTGCTGCTGCTGCTGCTGCTGCAGACATGGCTGCCCAGATCGCACTGGCGGCTGCTCCCAAAATCATCCATGCATTCATACGGAGGAAGGCATTGGAGCTCTCTGCTTGCATCAGGGCAATCATAGAGTATCTGTCATCGATCTCCTTCTCCACCCGTTTGATCTTCTTCTTGTACTCATTCTCTCTCTGTCTCCTGGTATTCTCCAGCTGTTGCAGCTGTTTCAGCTTCTCGGTCTCCACCTTGAGCTGTTTCTCCACTCCTGCCCTTTTCTCACTCATCATTTCTATGTTCCGCTCAATGAGTCTCTTCTTCCGCTCATTCTTTTGTTTTTCATTGCTCATCTCGGTGGAGAAGTTTTCCCAGTCTGCCTCCAACTTTGCAATGGCACACCTCTTCTCCCTTTCTATTTCTTCCCGTTTTCCCTCCAGTTCTTCCTGCTGGAAGACTATAAGGGCCTGGTCCATTTTCTGGAAGGCGTCATTGGTAAAATAGGGGCTCTCTCTCTGTGCAAGCATGCAGTCGATCTTCTCCAGCAGGTTGGCCACCTGGCCGGAATCCTCTTTGTCCTCGTTGTTGAAGGGCAGGATCCTCCTGTCAAATCGCTTCACCAGGTTCTG
The DNA here is from genome assembly GCF_963514075.1 of Conger conger. Taxonomy (NCBI): domain Eukaryota; kingdom Metazoa; phylum Chordata; class Actinopteri; order Anguilliformes; family Congridae; genus Conger; species Conger conger. The sequence goes on from NC_083775.1 coordinate 20,143,237, forward strand.
AATTGTTTCACCCTGCTTGGAGATGAAGTTGTGGAAAGAGGCTTTCTTCAGCTTGTCTGCATGGGTGAAGATAAGGATGGTGTATTGGGCAGCATCACTCTGGAAGATGGTCTGGATGATCTCCACGCTCTGCTGCTCTTCCTGGGTGAAACGGCCGATCTGCAGCACCAGGAGTATGGCATGGGGCCCCGGAGCAGACATGGCCATGCACCGCAGGATTTCATTCTGCACAGCCTGCTGGGAGAGTGAGGTATCAAACAGGCCGGGCGTGTCGACCACTGTCACTCTTCGCCCCAGCACCATCCCCTGAGCCTTCTCACAGACACCAGTCACTGAGTCCATGCTCAGGTTAGACTCAAACCGCGTCTCCCCCAGAATTGTGTTGCCTGTTTCACTCTTCCCTGCTCCTGTCTTCCCCACCAAAACCATCCGCAGCTCCTGAGGAGGGTAACCCCTGCCCTGTTGAGAACCTGCGGGAGAAGCGTTTCCATTCAGGAAGTACAGATAGCTCACTGGATTCAGTAACGTCTTCCACATGGTGCCTATTATGAAGGCAAACTCAAGGAAAGAATAAATTCATGTTTTATTGGGCTTAAAAACCAATGCATTTCAGAGTTTTGAAACATGTTTTTGTCTTATGAAATGTTCTTTCTCTTTGTGATAACTGTCTCCGGACAAGTTGTAATGTTCCTGTATTGCTGTCTGTTAGTTATTTTGTTACTCCTGTAATTTATTATTTTTTATCTGTTTTTTTCTATTTATCCATTCATAGTTATTGCATCCGTCTCCCCTGTGATGTCTGTGTCTGAATGTATTCTGAGCCTGAGTCACTCCCCTGTCTGCGTCTTTCACTATTCGGGTGGTTTCGGAATCTTCCGGTTTCCCACGATTCCTTCTCAACCTCGCTGTTCTGAGACACACCTTTGTCCGATTCCGAGTTTGCCTTTTCGTTTTGATCTACGCTTTGTGTTTCCAACGTCTCTCTTGCCTTGCCCCTTTGTACTTTTGCCTTTCTGCCCTTCTAGATTTTTGACTTTGGACTGTTTATTTACCATTCTTTTTGCAACTCGATTTGGCACTGTGTTTTTCGGATTACCTGACTTTGACACTTGGACTGACTAAACTATGATTCCTGATTATCCCATGGTCTGCGCTTGGAACGGACATAACACAAGTACAATACAAGTAAATGGAATTGAACTCAATTTCATATTTGTTCCTATTTTCCTTACATATTGGTAGTAAAGTACCTCATTAAATAAATATTTTTACAAAGCAGCTACTTCAGCAGGTTAGTGACAGTCTACATTATTTCACGGAATAGCATACACACGCCATCATCCACAAAGACTAATGTATTTATACAAACATTTTTCGCAAAACCTACTCATTAATTAATGAATTGTATTTTTTAGGTAGCTATAGCTCATTTCGGGTGTGTTCTCCCAAAACTACAACTGTAATTTAAATATGTTTTTAATTAGGCATCAGTATCAGTCAACAAACATTTTAATGATACCTTGCAATGGGATCTTGCACTGATTGATACGATATAAATAATTTTTTCTTCGGCTTGGAAATACGTTTTTATCCAATACTATAAGACAGTAATAATGCTGATACCGACCTGTCGCACAGTACGGGCTTCTGACAGAAGTCATAGTTCTTGTCAGCGCAGATTCAGGACAGATCGACGGTACAAACTCCTCGGGTGGTCTTCCTGCAAAATAATTGAAATTAATTAAATTATCTGCAATGGTATAAGTGAATCGTTGGTAATGATCCCGTCCGAGTGACAGTGCTCATTCCCTAGTGAAGTGTGAGTGGTGCCCTGCAGTGTGTACGGGGGGAAAATCGTTCTGAGGACTTTTTTTTAGTTCTGTGGAAAATGAAACTTAACATTCTTAGGTCGTCATGTCAGGAAAAACAGTTATATATAAAAAGCTATTCTTCTTGTAATTAACATTTTATTGCACTTGCTAAATAAGAAATAGAAATATTCGCCGTTTTGGGATTCAATTCCCAGTTTACTCGATTAAACAAATAATAAATCGGGACTTGTGTGTGCAGCTTTGTGTGCCAAGTTAGAATTCTGTACGCGCTACCTGGACCTAAGTTAGTATTCTCCTTACTTCATCTCCAGAATGTATATGAATGACCAAAATGTTTTTTGCTCATGGGTTTCCCTGCCCATTTTGATGATTCTTTCAGTACAGTCAATTGTTACCTTTATATTGACATTTGCACATTTGCTGGATCAGGAATCGACTGAGCGGAAAGTAGCTTGCTAGTTTTTTGTTTAGTTTTTGCTTAAGCTCTGGTAGCTTGATATATTAAATAGCTACGCATATGTCCTTTCATCGGGATCTGGATGGCGGGTAGTAGTGGAGGGAATTCCGAGAAAGAAGAAGATATGCATTTAGATGAACGGAAAAAACGAATAATAAAACAGTAGTGGGTAGAGGTAGAGGGAAAAGTGTGTCAAACGAGAAGAGGGGTGTGGGGAGTGGTAAAAGAGGTATTGACGATACAAGTACAGAGGAGAACGATAAAGAAACGTTCCGTTAAAAGGAAAGTAATAAGTGTCGAATACAAGGTAGTGGTGAAATTTAAGCAGGGAAATGAAATGGGGACTGTGAGCCCTATTGCATTAACAAGTGCATTGAAGAAGAAGATTGGGGATATTCAGATGGCAACGGTCATACGAGATGGACGTTTACTAATAATTTGTAAAAATGTAGAACCGAGAGATAAGGCATTGAGGATTAAGAATATTTGTGGGAAGGAGATAATTGATAATCGAATGTTGGGAGAAGGCAGGTTACTGAGAGGGGTAATTACGGGTGTACCAGTTGAAGAAAACTTGGAGGAACTGAAAGGAAATATAAGAGGTGGAGCGGTGAAGGGAATCAAGGGACTTAAGGTAGTAAGATTTGGTGAGAAAGTGGATAGTCTGTCTGTCATGTTGGAGTTTCATGAAGATGTTTTACCTGAAAACGTTTTGGTAGGTTACATGAGTTTTAGTGTGAGAGCTTATGTTCCTCCGCCACTGAGGTGTTACAAATGCCAGAAATATGGCCATATTGCTGCAGTCTGTAAAGGAAAACAAAGATGTGCTAGATGTGGAGGGGATCATAAATATAGAGAATGTGGAGAGGATGAAGTTAAGTGCTGCAATTGTGGAGGAGCATATAGTGTAGCATATAGAGGGTGTGAGGTTAGGAAGCAAGCGATATGAATGAAGCAAGTAAAAGAAGGAAACAACATATCATACGGTGAAGCAGTAAAGAAGGTACAAGGAGGGAGAAGAAGGAGAAGAGGAACAAAAAGAACCAGAGAGAAATGATCAAGCTTTAGGAGATAGATTGAGGGTAGAACAGATAGAAAGGCCAAATGCTGATGTGAATATGGATAAGTTAATTTTATTTATGGCATATGTGATCAACTGCTCTGATCAAGCAAAAACCAAGACAGAAAAGATTAAAATAATTGTAAAAGGGGCTACAACATTCTTGGACATCAAGGGACTCTCATGTGAGAAAATTCAAACAGATCGGAACATGGTATTGAATCAAAATTCAGCCGCACTAGGACCTTCAAAAGGATGTTGATTTTACAATGGAATGCCAGAAGTCTAGTATCAAATGGAAAAGAGTTTAAAGCATATCTGTAACATATAGAAAATATTCCAGATGTAGTTTCTATTCAAGAGTCTTGACTTGACTTGACTTGACTTGTTTGTTTTGGCTCTATACTCCAGAACTTAGGATTTTAAATGATACAATGACTATGAAGTTAAAGTGCAGACTGTCAGCTTTAATTTGAGGGTATTTCCATCAATATCGGAACTTATGATATCGAGTAGGCCTGGCAGAGCATCACCAGGGAAGATGCCCAGCGTCTTGTGATTTCTATGGGTCATAGACTTCAGACAGTCACTTCATGCAAAGGATAAGCAACCAAGTACTAAACATGACAACTGTATGATATGTAATGTTAATTGGTCCAAATACTTTTAGTACCCTAAAATGGGGGGGAACAATGTTCAAAATGTGTTGTAATTTCTAAACGATTCGGAGGAAAATACCCTGACATTAAAGCTGACCATCTAAACCTTAAACACATAGTCACTGTGTCATTTTAAAAGTGCTGGAGTACACAGCCAAAACAAGAACAAAAAAATATTTCACTATCAAAACACTTTTGGACCTGATTGTGTATGTGTGGGTGCATATATGCCGTACATACATACATACATACATACAAACACTATATATAAACATATAGTCTCGCTTAACATAGTATATTAACAAATGTTGATAACATCTTGTTGGTTTCTGAGTACTACTGTGTAATCGGTCACTTCTGTCACAATTAAATATTTATATCACAGTTTTATTGCCAGCTGACTAATGACTTTATCACATTTGTAGAACGTTGTGATTAACTATAAAATGCATAATTACTTACTAAGAGGAGTGAATCCACGGCAAGAGAATAGTTCCCACAGAAGTGCCCGCTGCATTTACACAGTGCTCGTTCCCGTCGACCCAAGCGTCTGATAAACTGCACACTGAGTGTGCGTTTCGGGGGCCTGTCAGTGCCCAGATGAGGCACCCAGACCACTTATGTGAGACACACACTATCTGGAAACACAGCCTCTGTAGCTGCGCTGTCACAGTATGAGGCAAGGGTTAAAGTGCAGACTGTCAGCTTTAATTTGAGGGTATTTCCATCAATATCGGAACTTATGATATCGAGTAGGCCTGGCAGAGCATCACCAGGGAAGATGCCCAGCGTCTTGTGATTTCTATGGGTCATAGACTTCAGACAGTCACTTCATGCAAAGGATAAGCAACCAAGTACTAAACATGACAACTGTATGATATGTAATGTTAATTGGTCCAAATACTTTTAGTACCCTAAAATGGGGGGGAACAATGTTCAAAATGTGTTGTAATTTCTAAACGATTCGGAGGAAAATACCCTGACATTAAAGCTGACCATCTAAACCTTAAACACATAGTCACTGTGTCATTTTAAAAGTGCTGGAGTACACAGCCAAAACAAGAACAAAAAAATATTTCACTATCAAAACACTTTTGGACCTGATTGTGTATGTGTGGGTGCATATATGCCGTACATACATACATACATACATACAAACACTATATATAAACATATAGTCTCGCTTAACATAGTATATTAACAAATGTTGATAACATCTTGTTGGTTTCTGAGTACTACTGTGTAATCGGTCACTTCTGTCACAATTAAATATTTATATCACAGTTTTATTGCCAGCTGACTAATGACTTTATCACATTTGTAGAACGTTGTGATTAACTATAAAATGCATAATTACTTACTAAGAGGAGTGAATCCACGGCAAGAGAATAGTTCCCACAGAAGTGCCCGCTGCATTTACACAGTGCTCGTTCCCGTCGACCCAAGCGTCTGATAAACTGCACACTGAGTGTGCGTTTCGGGGGCCTGTCAGTGCCCAGATGAGGCACCCAGACCACTTATGTGAGACACACACTATCTGGAAACACAGCCTCTGTAGCTGCGCTGTCACAGTATGAGGCAAGGGTTACTTTTACACGGTGCTCTAGATACTGACAACGTATATAGTCCTACCTCTCACTGCAACCCGCTCTCTGCGCCCTGAATATGTAGCCTATTGCTGCCATGGTGTAGTGATCAGCTGTATTCAGACATTCAATGGCAAAATGTTAGCTGCAACACATAGACAGTAAGATACAACACCTGAAGTTTTGTTATAGGGAAAAACAAGATAAACAAATCTGTGCAGAATCTGCATATGTACTGCATATATACTGGATGACTCTGGCCACTCGACGGAGACCTCACTCCTCTCCATCAGTGAATCACTCCATGCTGCAGGAGCAGCCCCCCTCTCATCTGTCCTCATTCTTCTAGATCTCTCTGCTGCCTTTGACACTGTGGATCACTCAGTCATCCTGTCCTCCCTGTCAGCAACAGGGATCTGTGGCACAGCCCTGAACTGGATTGAGTCCTACCTCTCTGGTCGCTCGTTCCAGGTTGCCTGGGCTGGCACAGTATCGACACCTCGGCCCCTTGCCACAAGTTCCCCAGGGCTCAGTCCTAGGCCCGCTTCTTTTCTCTCTTTACACTCGTTCCCTTGGCCCTGTTATCACTGCACATGGTCTATCCTACCACTGCTAGGCGGATGATACCCAACTCTTCATCTCATTCCCACCATCTGACACACAGGTTTCAGCCCGTATCTCTGCTTGCCTTAGTGACATCCAGAGCTGGATGGACAACCACCATCTAAAGCTCAACTCAGGTAAGACTGAAATGATATTAATTCCTGCTATTACCTCCCCGTCTGGACCTCTCCATTTCCCTAGGGGATACCTCACTGACGCCATCACCCTGTGCAAGGAACCTCGGTGTGGTGATGGACAGCAGACTGTCCCTCTCCGAGAACATTGCGCCAGTGACCCGGTCATGCAGGTTCTTCCTATACAACTTCCGGAGAATCCGCCCCTTTCTCATGCCCTACTCGACCCAGCTCCTGGTCCAAGCGATGGTTTTGTCCCACCTGGACTACTGCAACTCCCTCTTGGCTGGCCTTCCAGCGTCCGCCATCAGACCCCTCCAACTTATCCAGAATGCAGCAGCTCGTCTGGTCTTCAACCTTCCCAAACACTCATATGTCACCCCCTGTTTACTTCCCTCCACTGGCTGCCTGTTATGGCTTGCATCAAATTCAAAACATTGGTGCTAGCCTCCCAAGCAGTTAAGGGGTCAGCCCCAGCATACCTCCAAAAAATCATAAGACCCTACAGCCCTGCCAGACCTCTTCGTTCGGCCACCACTGGCCACTTGGCACCTCCCCCTCTCCGAACTTCCACCTCCCGCTCACGACTACTGTCTGTTCTGGCTCCCCGGTGGTGGAACGAGCTCCCTGTTGAGGTCAGAACAGTAGAATCTCTTGCCATCTTCAAGCGCAAACTGAAGACGCACCTCTTCAAGCTTCACCTCTCCCTGTCCCCCTGTAAACCTTAATTGTTGTCTTTGCCTGTGATATTTACTTGTGTATTAAGATGTTTCGTTTGGCTTGGTAAGCAGTGTTTGGCTAGGAAAGCGGTTTGTTCATACATTTGCATGTTGCGCTATTATGATTGAAAAAAAATATATATATTTTTTTAAATTCTGATGATCAAATAGGCCTTATCTTTGTTGTGCAGATAGCAGTTGAAATTGTACTTCCCTCTAGGGTCTTTCAGCACACTTATCCCTGGTTATGGGTATGCACTTTGCACTTTGTTGTACGTTGCTCTGGATAAGAGCATCTGCCGAATGACATTCATGTAATGTAATGGATGATGTAGGAAACACGCTGTGTTTTTGTCGAGTTGCCTGAGCATATTACATTTGTCATATCATTTATTTCTTGCTTGCCGTAGCAACATTGTCCAGTGTTAAAAAAAGGAAGCATAAATATTGCTTTTGAGACGGATGCGTGGGGGGTTGGACCCAAAATGCATGACTCAGAAACAGTGGTAATAAAGTCCCGTCAGGGCTTTATTTGGGGAATATCCAGAGAGTGTGGTCAAGAAACAAGCAATGTTCATACACAAAAAATCCAGCCAAAAAACCAAACCGCAGTACCGAGGGAGAAGGCAGTCTCGTAATCGGTACACCATGCAAGAAGTCTGGTAACCAGGAAAGCTGTCAGCGGGGCAGAAGTACAGGCGGGCAGTAGGCAGGCTCAGGGTCGATGACACTGCAAGAGTCAAAACCAAAATCTGCTCCGCGGGGCAAAAGTACAAAAACAGCAGGCAAAGTCATGGTGGAGGCAGGCAATGGTCAACAAAACAGAAGTCAATAATCTTTGGTCAATAAACAGGCTTGGCTCGTAACAGGTAGCCAATGGCTTGCCAAAACCACTCAACCGATGCACTGACGAACAATTTCACAAAGACATGACATGAAACTGAGCTTTATATGCAGGTGTAGACAGGTGTAGACAACTAGCTTGAGAGCAGCAAGAGAATGGAAATCAGGTGTGGAGGATTGACAAGTTAACAAGGTAATTAGTAATCGTTAGTAATAAACCTATCCTGCCCTAGCATTACTAAATTAGTAAATGACATGCACAAGAAACGTAAGGTAACATGAACACATGATTAGAATGTTAGTATTACCCAATCCTGATCTAGCATTAGTAGATTAGTAAGTAGATAAGGGAAATTGAAACAATTAGGGTGTGAGTGACAGAAAGGGAGAGAGAGAAAGCAGGAATGCGGAAAGACGCAAAAAAGTGTATGCTAAATCAATGTACAGTACAACATAACATGGAACATAAATTGTGACATAACAAGTTTGCAAAACAATGACAATAAACTAAATCAACTAAAAACGTGGTGACACTAGACTAACATAATACCTGACATGACCATAACATAACCAAGACAATAACTAAACATAAAACATGACATGACAAACATGAAACGTGACAGCTTTATTCATCGTGAGTTGATTGACTGAACTGCTTTTGACTTGCCTTGCTATTCCAGATACTAAACTTTAAATAAGAAATATCTGTTGTTTGTGCACTGACCATCACCACAGGCTTGAGCTCAGAATGTCAAAAAATGGCCAAAAAATAGATGAAAAAACACACACAGGACTCCTGCCATATTTGCTGGGGAAGGGAGTTTTCTTGGGGCACTCTTCCAAACAGAACAGTAATTGAGAGCAATACACCATCAGTGCTTAGATAAGGATATATATACATTTAAAAAAAAAGAAAAAAGAAAAATCATTTTGCTAATTTGTCAACAATACCACAAAATAACACCACTTTCGAATTAAACTATCATAAAAATGGCACTGGCTTGTAATTCATTTTAATGACAGAAGCCAAAAAATGTATTAAGTAAGGACTAATTTGTCTACCTTCATTAATCTCACCTGAAATACAGGCCAAGTGCTTAATATAATGTAAACCCTTTCATCTTTCTTTTAAAAACAAGAATCAGAAATTGACATGTAACATTTGATAACTGGAATACAAATACGGATTAAATCAAATGACACTTTAACCTATAGCATATGTCAATATTATTATGTTTAAAGAAAAGCTTAATCAAGTCTGTCTGGAAAAAGAAAACAATGCAGGAGATGATAAGTATACTGCAGATGAGAATACAGTTAAAGATATGTAGTTTCACGAGGTTCATCAGAGTCACTGTAGAGGAATTTCCCAGCTGGATCACTGAATAGAGCACTGAGCCATAATGAGAGGAGCCAAGGCTGCTGCTGCTGGTCCGATCTGGGCAGCTGCTGCTGCTGCTGCTGGTCCGATCTGGGCAGCTGCTGCTGCTGCTGCTGGTCCGATCTGGGCAGCTGCTGCTGCTGCTGCTGCTGCTGCTGCTGTGATCTCGGCAGTTATAGCTGCAATCCCCACAGGCGCTGCAGCAGCTGCAGGAGCAGCCAACATCATGCCTCCCACCCCGATTCCCACCCCACTGGCCACCAATGCGGCTGCTCCCACAATGATCCATGCATTCTTACGGAGGAAGTCATCGGAGCTCTCTGCTTTCTGCAGGGCAATCATAGAGTATCTGTCATCGATCTCCTTCTCCACCCGTTTGATTTCAGAGTCAATCTTCTTCTTGTACTCATTCTCTCTCTCTCTCCTGTCATTCTCCAGCTGTTGCAGCTGTTTCAGCTTCTCGGTCTCCACCTTGAGCTGTTTCTCCACTTCTGCCTTTTTCTCACTCATCATTTTTATGTTCCGCTCAATGAGTCTCTTCTTCCGCTCATTCTTTTGTTTTTCTACGGTGGAGACGTTTTCCCAGTCTTCCTCCAACTTTTCAATGGCACACTTCTTCTCCCTTTCTATTTCTTCCCGTTTTCCCTCCAGTTCTTCCTGCTGGAAGGCTATAAGGGCCTGCTCCATTTTCTGGAAGGCCTCATTGGTAAAATAGGGGCTCTCTCTCTGTGCAAGCATGCAGTCGATCATCTCCAGCAGGTTGGCCACCTGGCCGGAATCCTCTTTGTCCTCGTTGTTGAAGGGCAGGATCCTCCTGTCAAATCGCTTCACCAGGTTCTGAATTGTTTCACCCTGCTTGGAGATGAAGTTGTGGAAAGAGTTTTTCTTCAGCTTGTCTGCATGGGTGAAGATAAGGATGGTGTATTGGGCAGCATCACTCTGGAAGATGGTCTGGATGATCTCCACGCTCTGCTGCTCTTCCTGGGTGAAACGGCCGATCTGCAGCACCAGGAGTATGGCATGGGGCCCCGGAGCAGACATGGCCATGCACCGCAGGATTTCATCCTGCACAGCCTGCTGGGAGAGTGAGGTATCAAACAGGCCGGGCGTGTCTACCACTGTCACTCTTCGCCCCAGCACCATCCCCTGAGCCTTCTCACAGACACCAGTCACTGAGTCCATGCTCAGGTTAGACTCAAACCGCGTCTCCCCCAGAATTGTGTTGCCTGTTTCACTCTTCCCTGATCCTGTCTTCCCCACCAAAACCATCCGCAGCTCCCGAGGAGGGTAACCCCTGCCCTGTTGAGAACCTGCAGGAGAAGAGTTTCCATTCAGAAAGTACTGAAAGCTCACTGGATTCAGTAACGTCTTCCACATGGTGCCTATTATGAAGGCAAACTTAAGGAAAGAAGAAATTCATGTTTTATTGGGCTTAAAAACCAATGCATTTCAGAGTTTTGAAACATGTTTTTGTCTTATGAAATGTTCTTTCTCTTTGTGATAACTGTCTCCGGACAAGTTGTAATGTTCCTGTATTGCTGTCTGTTAGTTATTTTGTTACTCTTGTAATTTATTATTTTTTATCTGTTTTTTTCTATTTATCCATTCATAGTTATTGCATCCGTCTCCCCTGTGATGTCTGTGTCTGAATGTATTCTGAGCCTGAGTCACTCCCCTGTCTGCGTGTTTCACTATTCAGGTGGTTTCGGATTTTTCCAGTTTCCCAAGATTCCTTCTCAGCCTCGCTGTTCTGAGACACACCTTTGTCCGATTCCAAGTTTGCCTTTTCGTTTTGATCTACGCTTTGTGTTTTCCACATCTCTCTTGCCTTGCCCCTTTGTACTTTTGCCTTTCTGCCCTTCTAGATTTTTGACTTTGGACTGTTTATTTACCATTCTTTTTGCAACTCGATTTGGCACTGTGTTTTTCAGATTACCTGACTTTGACACTTGGACTGATTAAACTATGATTCCTGGGGGGGGGGGGAAATCATTCTGAGGACTTTTTTTTAGTTCTGTGGAAAATTAAACTTAACATTCTTAGGTTGTGATGTCAGGAAAAACAGTTATATATAAAAAGCTATTCTTCTTGTCATTAACATTTTATTGCACTTGCTAAATAAGAAAAATAAATATTTGCCGTTTTGGGATTCAATTCCCAGTTTACTCGATTAAACAAATAATAAATCGGGACTTGTGTGAGCAGCTTTGTGTGCCAAGTTAGAATTCTGTACCCGCTACCTGGACCTAAGTTAGTATTCTCCTTACTTCATCTCCAGAATGTATATGAATGACCAAAATGTTTTTTGCTAATGGGTTTCCCTGCCCATTTTGATGATTCTTTCAGTACAGTTAATTGTTACCTTTATATTGACATTTGCACAATAATTGTGACTCTTGGGACCGTGGAGAGGAGTTCGCTGGATCAGGAATCGACTGAGCGGTAAGTAGCTTGCTAGTCTTTTGTTTAGTTTTAGCTTTAGCTCTCGTAGCTTGATATCTTTATATTAAATAGCTACGCATATGTCCTTTGACCGGGATCGGGATGGCGGGTAGTAGTGGAGGGAATTCCGAGGAAGAAGAAGATATGCATTTAGATGAACGGAAAAAAACGAATAATAAAACAGTACTGGGTAGAGGTAGAGGGAAAAGTGTGTCAAACGAGAAGAGGGGTGTGGAGAGTGGTAAAAGAGGTATTGACGATACAAGTACAGAGGAGAACGATAAAGAAACGTTCCGTTAAAAGGAAAGTAATAAGTGTCGAATACAAGGTAGTGGTGAAATTTAAGCAGGGAAATGAAATGGGGACTGTGAGCCCTATTGCGTTAACAACTGCATTGAAGAAGAAGATTTGGGATATTCAGATGGCAACGGTCATACAAGATGGACGTTTACTAACAATTTGTAAAAATGTAGAACCTAGAGATAAGGCATTGAGGATTAAGAATATTTGTGGGAGGGAGATAATTGATAATCGAATGTTGGGAGAAGGTAGGTTACTGAGAGGGGTAATTACGGGTGTACCAGTTGAAGAAAACTTGGAGGAACTGAAAGGAAATATAAGAGGTGGAGCGGTGAAGGGAATCAAGGGACTTAAGGTAGTAAGATTTTGTGAGAAAGTGGATAGTCTGTCTGTCATGTTGGAGTTTCATGAAGATGTTTTACCTGAAAACGTTTTGGTAGGTTACATGAGTTTTAGTGTGAGAGCTTATGTTCCTCCGCCACTGAGGTGTTACAAATGCCAGAAATATGGCCATATTGCTGCAGTCTGTAAAGGAAAACAAAGATGTGCTAGATGTGGAGGGGATCATAAATATAGAGAATGTGGAGAGGATGAAGTTAAGTGCTGCAATTGTGGAGGAGCATATAGTGTAGCATATAGAGGGTGTGAGGTTAGGAAGCAAGCGATATGAATGAAGCAAGTAAAAGAAGGAAACAACATATCATACGGTGAAGCAGTAAAGAAGGTACAAGGAGGGAGAAGAACAGAGGAACAAAAAGAACCAGAGAGAAATGATCAAGCTTTAAGAGATAGAATGAGGGTAGAACAGATAGAAAGGCCAAATGCTGATGTGAATATGGATAAGTTAATTTTATTCATGGCATATGTGATCAACTGCTCTGATCAAGCAAAAACCAAGACAGAAAATTCTTCCCCCTTTCCCAACAGAATTGGGAAAGGGGGAAGAATTAGAATATATAGGAGTCGAGATTTGGATCAAGGAAGAGAGTTTGAAAATAATAAATTATTATAACCCTTGTAGAAGAATGGAAGTTGAGTCATTTAACAAAATAGAAACACATTAAGAGGGAAATATAATTTGGTGTGGAGATTTTAATGCACATAGTGGGGACAATGTGGGGAGATCATAATGATGCCAATGGTTTGGTAAATGAAGAACTAATGGAGAATAATTTGTATGTTTAAATGATTGAAATGGAACCAGGTATAAATTTGAATACAGGTAAGGAGACAGCGATAGACATTACATTGGCCTCTGAATTTGTGGCGAGGAAATGCTCATGGGAAGTGGTAAGAGAATCCACTTGGGTAGTGATCTTTGGGTCGTGATCGTTGGTACCTTGGTGGACAAAAGAATGTGGTGAGGCAGTGAAGAATCAAAGTAAAGCTTTCAGACTTCTGAAAAGAACTCATAACTTTCAGAACTTAATCGAGTATAAAAAGAGGCAAGCTATGGTGAGGAAAATTGTTAAGAAAGCAAAAAGAAAATGTTTGAGAATTTCTGTTCTCAGTTGGTAGAGACACACCAGTAGTAGAAGTATGGGGGATGATTAAAAAAATGAATGGGATTAAGAGAGAATATGGATATCCAGTTTTAAATAATGGAGAAACGTCAGCTGTGTCTAATGGGGAGAAGGCTGAAATACTTGCTGAGACATTTGTGAAAGTGCACAGCTCAAACAATATTAATGACGAAAGTAAAAAGGGAAGAGACAATTATGAGAGAGAATAGTGGAGTAAAGGGAGCTAATGAGGAGTCGAGCGAGATTATAAACACACTTTTCACTCAAGTGGAGCTTAATTATGTAATTAGGAAATCAGGGATAACATAATAATTTGTTACATTATGCTGCACCATCTTAGTGAAGCATCAAAAGAAGTTTTAATAGAGTTTTATAATAAAGTGTGGGAAGAAGGGAGATTACCCACCAGTTGGAAGGAAGCAGTAAATGTACCTATTTGTAAACCAGGAAAGATCATAACAACCCAAGTAATTATTGAAATGGTAAATGGTTGGCATTTATATAGCGCCTTTATCCAAAGCGCTGTACAATTTTTTTTGGGGGGGGGTTAGACAAGGATAGGGATATTCTGCTGTTCTGACAGTGGTAGGCAAGTCATTCCACCACTGAGGAACCAGAACGGAAAACAGGCGTGAACGTGCAGCTCGACCGCCAGGTGCACGTAGAGAGGGGACCATAAGGTGACCAGAGCTGGCAGATCGGAGTGATCTAGCTGGGGAGTAGGGAGTGATCAGGGATTGTATGTAAGGTGGGGCAGTCCCCTTAGCAGCCTGAAATGCCAACACTAGGGCCTTGAAACGGATGCGTGCGGCAATAGGAAGCCAGTGGAGGCCAATGAGAAGCGGGGTGACATGAGCCGACCTGGGCTGACTGGTGATCAGGCGGGCTGCAGCATTCTGGACCAGCTGGAGGGACTTGATGGCACACACTGGGAGACCGGCTAGGAGGGAGTTGCAGTAATCCAGGCGGGAAATGACGAGCGCCTGGACTAGGAGCTGGGTGGCTTTCTCCGTCAGGAGATGACGGATACGGCGTATATTATACAGAAAGAACCTGCAGGTTCTGGCAGTGGAGGATACTTGTGGAGCCAGGGTAAGGCAGTTATCAAGAGTCACCCCAAGATTCTTTGCCGTACGGGAGGAGGAAACTACAAAGTCCTCAACAGTCAATGAGAGGTCGATTGACGGAGAGGACTTAGCAGGGATGTAGAGAAGCTCAGTTTTGGCAAGGTTGAGCTTCAGGTGGTGGGAAGTCATCCACGCAGAGATATCAGCCAAGCAGGCAGAGATCCGTGTGGTGACTTGGGTGTCGGGGGGGAAGGAAATAAAGAGTTGGGTGTCATCAGCGTAAGAATGATAAGAAAAGCCATGGGAAGAGATAACAGAACCAAGAGACATGGTGTATAGCGAGAAGAGGAGAGGCCCAAGAACTGAGCCCTGCGGGACTCCAGTTCGTAGGGGGTGAGGGTTGGAGACTGAGCCCCTCCAAGTCACCTGGTAGGAGCGACCAGAGAGGTAGGAGGAAAACCAAGTGAGTGCAGACCAGACAGCGATGAGAGCAGAATCTCATGGTTGACTGTATCGAAGGCGACCGACAGGTCGAGGAAGATGAGGACAGAGGAGAGGGATTTTGCTTTAGCAGAGTGGAGTGCCTCAGTGACCGTGAGCAGGGCGGTCTCAGTGGAGTGGCCACTCTTGAAGCTGTACAATTGATGCTTCTCATTCACCCATTTATACACACACTCACACACCGACGGCGATTGGCTGCCATGCAAGGCACCGACCAGCTCATCAGGAGCATTTAGGGGTTAGGTGTCTTGCTCAGGGACACAGCCCAGGCGGGGGATCGAACCGGCAACCCTCCGACTGCCAGACGACTGCTCTTACTGCCTGAGCCATGTCACCCCACTATTATAGATTATAGACCTATAGTCTATATATATACAATTATAGACCTATATCCCTGACATCTCACCTATGTAAAATAATGGAAAAGGTGATAAATGGTGATAAAAGGTGATAAAAGGTGACTAACATATTATATAGAAACAAGAGGTTTAATGACACAATATAAAAGTGGGTTCAGGAAAGGAAGGGGAATTATGGATCCAACGCTTTGTTTAGAACATGAAATAAGAAAGGCTCAAATAAATAAAGAGTGTAGCTTGCAGTCTTTTTTGATGTGGAAAAGGTGTATGATATGTTGTAGAAAGAAGGATTATTGATAAAGTTAGATAAATTAAGAATAGGAGGAAGAATGTACAGGTAGATAAAGGATTTCTTAAGAGATAGAGCAATTCAAGTTCAAGTAGGAAGATGTTATTCAAAGAAATACATTGTGGAAAATGGTACTCCACAAGGAAGTATAATTAGTCCTTTATTGTTTTCTATTATGATGAATGATGTATTTGCAAATATAGATTAAAAATATTGGAGTGTCAATTTATGCTGATGATGGTGCAATCTGGAAAAGAGTTTATAGTGAAGAAGGTGCAAGAAGCTATTAGTAAAGTTGAAGAGTGGGGTTTTAAAGTGGGGTTTTAAATTTTCATTCGAGAAAACAAAATCACTATTCTTTACACAGAAGAAGATAGGTAACCAATTCAACCTAAGATTATATAGGAAAGAGTTAGAGTATAATTTTTCACATTTTTAGGTTTATGGTTTGATGAGAGACAAACGTGGGCAATCCACATACAAAAGATAATTGACAAATGTAAAAAGGTATTGAATGTGATGAGGTATTTAGTAGGAACTGAATAGAGTGCAGAAATAACAGCAATGGCAGCTATATATAAGTTTAATCAGATCTGTTTTTGATTATGGGTGTGTAGTATATGGATCTACAGCAGACAATTTGTTTAAAAAAATTGGTGTCAGGGTTGGGAGGGAGTACCGGCTGCTTTATTACCTTCACCTGGTAGTCATTAGTGCCAGCCAGGTACCTACCTCTGGAGAGTATTTAAGCTCTCATTCCCCATCAGTCGTTGCTTCGGTGTACACTTACGCTCTGTCACCCAAGCTGGTATAAGCACACGGTAGACGCTGGTAATTGAGTCAGGTATTGTGCTGGGTATTGGTTCTTTCTGAGCCTGGTTCTATTCGCCAAAAGAAAATTATTAATATAGGTAAGGAAGGGGTTCTGCTCACTGGCAGTGTGCCTTACGCGAACACCTTCCTTGGGATTGAGTTTCTTTGTTTACTTTTATTTTTCGGCTCGTGTGAGTCCGTGGGTACGGGACGGTGTCCCGGGTATGTACTTTTACTTTTTCCGGAGCTGCGACTCCTGGTGTTTTATTTTCTGTGCCTAGTATTTTACACTAGGTTGTACGTTTATTTTGGGTTTCCCCCCGTTTCGGGGGTTGAGTGTGCACGTTTATGCACTCTGTTTTTTGTTATTTCTTCGCCCTGGTTTTAATGGGTAGCTTTAATTTTGGGGCCGTTATTTGGGGCTCTTATTTGTGCGGAGCTGTCTCCGATTGTACCCCGGTCTCTGCTATTTCCCCGGGGTCTGGGTGGACACTTTTGTGTGTTCGCTCACTTAGGATCACCCTTAGTCGCGCTTGGCTCTCCGCACCTCCCCGTCACAATTGGAGGTAATACAATGGCATTAAGATTATGTTGTGGTGCAATTAAAACAACCCCAGTAGCAGTATTCCAAGTGGAGATGGGAGAAGCACCACTGAGTCTAAGAAGAACACAATTTTATTTAAATTATTGGGTAAATTTACAAGGTCATAGCAATCAGCATGCAACTCAGAGTACACTAAAACCTTGTTGGGAAAAAGAAAAAAGAATGATAAAGAGCTTTGGATGGGTCATTGATCAAAAAACAAGAGGAAAAAGAGATTAGGGAGAAGAAGATAAGTCCAACCATTCCTTTTCCAGGATTTCCCCCATGGTTTTTTCTGGAGATTATGGCTGAGTTTGAACTTTTAGATAAAATAAGAGGAAAAGATTTGAACAGTATTGCAAATTTAGTAATCTCTTACAAAGGAAATAGGTATTATGGATGTGTTCAAATGTACACAGATGCATCAAAAACCAGCAATAATAGGGTTGGAGTTTTATATGTTGTGCCAGAATTTAAAATCGTACATAAGAAAAGATTAATTGATAATGTTTTTGTCTATACATTGCCATTTTAGTGGCTTTGCATTGGGTGGAGGAAGTAAGACCACTCAAAGTAATTATATGCTCAGATTCCAGTGCAGCATTAACAAGTATAAGAAACAACTATTCGGCATGTAGACAGGTCATTGTATTAGAAATATTACAGACATTATACAGAATTCAAAGGATGGGGTTAATTGTTAGTTTTTTATGGGTACCAGCACATGTGGGAGTAGAAGGCAATGAGGTTGCTGATAAATATGCCAAAAAAGCAACAAATAGAGATAATATAGAAATGAGGGTCAACTTTAGGAAGGCGGAAATGAAGAGTTTGATTAAAAATGAAATGAGGAAAAGATGGCGCAAAATCAATGGGATAATGAAAGGACAGGACACCATTTTTATAAAATCCAAAAAAGAGTTGAGATGAGAATGACAGGAAGGAGTAGAAGAGAGGAGACTGTAATATCAAGATTGAGGTTTGGACATACCGACCTAAGCAAGACACTTTGGTTAATGAAAAAACACAAAAGTGGGAGATGTGATTTCTGCTCTCAAGAAGAAACAGAGTATATAATGATAAGTACAACTTGGACAGAGAAAAAATTATTAAAGAGTTGAGAGATAAGGGAGTAGAATGAGATTTGGCAGAAGTATTGCAGGGAGATTCAGGTGGTGGGTGTTTCTTACTTGTGTTTCGATTCTTGAGAAGAACGGCGTTGCTAAACAGGATTTAGTATTATTATTATTATTATTATTATTATTATTATTATTATTACTTTTCTTTTTATTAGGAGGAAAGAGAATCCTGATCCACACTCCTTTCCAGTGGGTGCTGGTAATGCACCAAAAAGTTGTATGCTGTAGCTTCTAAAATCAGCACCTTTTAATAAGACAAAGTTAACCTCAAAATATCTGTGTTTCTTAGAATGCAAGACCAATTTTAATCAGCATTTTTTCCCCCCTGGGTATAGAATGCAGAATTCTGCATTAGAGTGACCGCTGATGTATGTAACCAGTAAATATAGTGTGTTATATGTATTCATGGATTATACGTTGTAAACCAAATGAGATACACAAGTGGGCCCAAAAGCATTTGGACAGTAACAAAAGTACATTTTTTTTGGTTTGTTTGTTTTGGCTCTATACTCCAGAACTTAGGATTTTAAATGATACTGTCACGTTTCAGGTCTGTCTCGCCATGTTTTATGTTTATTCATGTTGTCTTAGTCACGTAGTGTCTTCATGTATTATGTTAGTCTAGGTTCGTCATGTTGTTTAGTTATGTTTCGTTACGATTTATTTTCTTGTCATGTCTAGTTATGTTTTCGTACGATTATATTCCTGGTTATGTTTAGTGGTTATCGTCTTAGTTTCGCGTTGTGTCATGTTTTGATTCATGTTTATTGTTACGTTAACTGGTCACGGTTTATGCATACACTTTTACATGTTTTTCCGCAAATCTTGCGTTCCGCCTTTTCTCTCTCTCTCCTTCTGTCATTCACTTCCTATTCTTTCTATTTGTCTATTTACTAAAACTACTAACGCTAGATCAGGATTGGGTAGAGACTAACAAACTAATCATGTGTTCATGTTACCTTACGTTTCTCGTGCAATTTACTAATGCTAGGGCAGGATAGGTTTATTACTAACGATTACTAATCTCCTTGTTAAACTTGTCATCCATCGCACCTGTTTTCCATTTCCTTGCTACGCTCTAACTAATTGTCTACACCTGTCTACACCTGCATTTATAGCCCAGTCGCGCAACTGTTCACTGTTGTCTGCCTCTGTTTTCCACGCAACTCTTGAGCATTTACTGTTTTGATTACACGTTACGATCCAAGCCTGTTTACCGACCATAGTTTATTGATTTCTGTTTTGTGACCATCGTTTGTTTTTTGACTACGTCCTCACCTACCGTTTTTGTACTTTTGCCCCGCTGATTGTTTCATGGTTTCGACTCCCGCTTCGCCCACGACTACGCCTCTGCCTGCCGTCCGCCTGTTCATCTGCCCCGCTGACAGCTCTCCTGCTACCGGACCTTCCTGCACGCCTACCGACTACGAGATTGCCTCTTCCCTCGGCACCGTGCTTTTGGTTTGTTTTGTATTTGTTTGGCTGGATCTTCGTGTATGGACTTTGCTTGTGTTGACTACGCTCCTGGGACTCGTCCCGAATAAAGCCCTAACGGGACTTTATTTTACTATCGTTTCTGAGTCGTGCATTTTGGGTCCAACCCCCACGCACCTGTCTCAGAACAATTTCGCCACTATGGACCCTGCTGACTCAACTGCCATGTTCCACGCCCTCCAGGAACAAGGAGCCATCGTCCGGCAGCATTCACAAGGAATCTCCGAGCTTCACCTAGAG
Organism: Conger conger; assembly: GCF_963514075.1. NCBI lineage: Eukaryota > Metazoa > Chordata > Actinopteri > Anguilliformes > Congridae > Conger > Conger conger. The sequence continues at coordinate 20,163,261 of NC_083775.1, forward strand.
ATTCGTGAACTGTGTGCAGAGATGAGGAGGCTCGCCGTTGCGGTCCTGCCACAACCACGGGAGGAACCCACCCACCCACCCACTTCCCCGGCGGTCAACCCCTCGGGAGCGTGGCAATTCCGGGAGCCCCAACAACCTCCCCTGGAGAGGTTCGGTGGAGAACCTGAGAGGTGCAAGGCGTTCCTACTCCAATGCGAGTTTGTATTCAAACAACAGTCCCAGACCTACAACAGCGACGACCGTCGGATTGGCTATGTGATGGGACTACTCAAGGGGAGGGCGTTGGATTGGGCTACGGCGGTGTGGCCCGGGGATTCTTTCCCTCCTCGTTACCCAGTCTTCGCCGACGAGATTCGAAAGGTGTTCCAACACGCATCCAGCGACCAGGAGCCATCCCAGAGACTGATTGCTCTGCGCCAGGGACGGAAGACCGCGGCAGACCACTCCATCGACTTCCGCACCCTCGCAGCAGCTACTAGTTGGAACGATGCAGCTTTGGCGAATCTCTTCCTGGCCAGCCTGAGCGAGATGCTCCAGGACAAGTTGGCGCGACTGGACCCCATCACCCAGCTCGACCAACTGGTGCAGCAGTCGGAGGGATCCGAACCCATGGACCTGTCCCGGGCCGGTACCAGGGTCTCTACCGAGGAACGAGCACGCCGCAGAACCACCGGTTCGTGCTTCTACTGTGGGAGGCCGGGTCACACCCAGGCTCGGTGCTCCTTCAGGACCAGGCGACCAGTAGAGGTGAGAGCAGTCGACAGGCATGAGGGTGCTGACAGAGAGAACCATCGTCCCACGCTCACCACGCTGTTGATTCTTCCCGACAGAACAACCCGGATTAACGCGTTGGTGGATTCTGGAGCGGACGCCAATCTCATCGACGAAGTGTTGGTGTCCGAACTGAACATCCCCACCCTCCCTCTACCCCACCCTGAGAATGCGCGGTCGCTGGATGGAAGGACTTTCTGCCGCATGACGCACATTACTATTCCCTGTCAACTGGTAATTTCTGGGAACCATCGGGAGATGATCCAGTTCCGCGTCATCCAGTCCCCCAATGACCAACTCATCTTGGGATTACCCTGGCTCCAGAAACACAACCCCACGATCAACTGGAGTTCCAATCAAGTTCAAGCCTGGGATTCTAGATGTCATCTGTCCTGCTTGCGTTCCGCTCCACCACCAGCAGAGGGAGCACCAGCTCCACCACAGACTCCCAAGCCCTCCCTGGAAAGGGTTCCCACACCTTACCATGACCTGGGCGCAGTGTTCTCCAAGATACAAGCTCAGTCTCTGCCGCTTCATCGACCCTACGACTGCGCCATCGAGCTCCTTCCTGGTTCGTCACTTCCCTCAAGTCGCCTTTACAACGTCTCCAGACCTGAAAGGGAGGCTATGGAGACATACATCCGTGACTGCCTGGCTAACGGACTAATTCGCCCTTCTTCCTCTCCCGTCGGTGCGGGATTCTTCTTCGTCCAGAAGAAGGATGGCTCCCTACGCCCGTGCATCGACTACAGGGAGCTGAACAACATCACGGTGAGGAACAAGTATCCTCTGCCCCTGATGGACTCCGCGTTCCACCCACTTCACGAGGCCACCATCTTCACCAAGTTGGATCTTCGCAACGCGTACCACCTGGTCCGGATCCGTGAGGGCGATGAATGGAAGACCGCCTTCAATACCTCTCTCGGACACTTTGAATACCTGGTCATGCCATTCGGCCTCACCAATGCTCCTGCTGTGTTCCAGGCCCTGGTGAATGACGTTCTTCGGGACTTGTTGGGTCGCCATGTGTTCGTCTACCTGGATGACATCTTGATCTACTCCACTAATGCCAAGGATCATGAAAACCACGTCAGGCAAGTTCTACAAAGGCTTCTAGAGAACAAATTGTTTGTCAAGGCAGAGAAGTGCGTCTTCCACTCCGACACAGTTGAGTTCCTTGGGTTTATCCTTGAGAAGGGACAGATCAGGGTGGATCCCAAGAAGATTCTGGCGGTCACCGACTGGCCCACACCCACCTCACGCAAGCAACTCCAGCGCTTCTTGGGATTCGCCAATTTCTACCAAAGGTTCATCCGTTCCTATAGTCAAGTGGTCACCCCTCTAACCAAGCTCACGTCCCCAGCGGTGCCATTCCGGTGGAGCCCCGAAGCTGAGACGGCCTTCACCAAGGTCAAGAGACTGTTCTCTTCCGCTCCCATCCTGGTACACCCCGACCCCACCCGCCAGTTTGTGGTCGAGACGGATGCTTCCGACACAGGGGTGGGAGCAGTGCTCTCTCAGGTGGCGGCCGCTGACAACCGACTACACCCCTGCGCCTTCTTCTCCAAGAAGCTGTCCCCGGCGGAGAGGAACTACGACGTTGGAAACCGTGAGCTGCTGGCAGTCAAACTGGCGCTGGAGGAGTGGAGACATTGGCTGGAGGGGGCCGAGAAGCCGTTCATCGTTTGGACCGACCACAAGAACCTGGCATACCTCCAGACAGCCAAAAGGCTGAATTCTCGACAGGCGAGATGGGCGCTGTTCTTCGGGAGGTTCAACTTCTCTCTGACCTACCGTCCAGGTTCGAAGAACGTTAAGCCCGATGCCCTGTCCCGTCAATTCAACACCTGTTCTGAGCGTGAGATCCCCGAGAACATCCTTCCTGCCTCCTGCACCATCGGATCTGTCACATGGAAAATCGAGGCGGTGATCCAGAGGGCTCTACGGGAGGATCCCGATCCCAGGTCCAACCCCGGATTACGCCTATACGTCCCCTCAGCCGCTCGGACACAGGTGCTGCAATGGGCCCATTCATCCCTCCTTTCCTGCCATCCCGGCTTTACCCGCACCTTGGCGGTGCTGAAGCGGAGATTCTGGTGGAGTGCCATGATCCCCGACACCAGACGCTTCATCAAGGCTTGCACCACATGCGCCAGAAGCAAAGCATCTCACCAGGCCCCTGCTGGACTGCTTCAACCATTGCCGGTGCCCAGCCGACCCTGGAGTCACATCGGAGTGGACTTTGTGACCGGACTTCCCCTTTCCGAGGGTAACACCACCATCCTGACGGTGGTGGACCGATTCAGCAAAGCGGCACACTTCATCCCCCTGGCTGGATTGCCCACCGCCCAAGAGACCGCGGATGTTCTGGTGAGAGAGGTGTTCCGCATCCACGGACTTCCATCGGACATCGTATCTGACCGCGGCCCCCAATTCATTTCCCAAGTCTGGAAAGCGTTCTGCGTGGCCCTCGGGGCCACAGCTAGCCTCTCTTCGGGCTACCACCCTCAATCCAATGGCCAAACTGAGAGGGCCAATCAGGACCTGGGGGCCGCTCTACGCTGCGTATCGGCCAAGAACCCAGCCGGCTGGAGCAAGATGCTTACCTGGGTGGAGTACGCTCACAACACCTTACCCTGTGCTGCCACCGGGAGATCACCTTTTGAGGTCTCCCTGGGCTACCAACCTCCACTGTTCCCTGACCAAGAAGCCGAGATCGCTGTTCCCTCCCTCGCCATCCACATGAAACGGTGCGCCAAGGTTTGGAGGGATGCCAAGGCCGCGCTGCTAAGCACGGCAGACCGTAATCGGCGTTTTGCTGATCGCCACCGCACTCCAGCTCCAGCCTACAAACCAGGTGACTCCGTCTGGCTGTCCACTAAGGACATTCCCCTCCAAGCCACCTCTCACAAGCTACAACCCCGCTTTATTGGTCCCTTTAAGATCCACAGTATCATCAACCCTTCCTCTGTTAAACTTTCACTCCCTGCTTCACTTAGGATCCACCCCACTTTCCATGTTTCTTGTATTAAGCCTGTATCCTCTCACCCCATATGTCCCCCGGATCCCCCACCACCTCCCCCCCGCATTATTGACAACCACCCTGCATTCACTGTTAAGAAACTCTTGAACATTCGTAAGAGGGGCCGTGGGGTGCAATACTTGGTTGACTGGGAGGGCTATGGCCCTGAGGAGCGTTCCTGGGTCGCTCCCAGTCTCATTCTGGACAAATCGCTCATCAGAGACTTCCATCGTGACCACCCTGATAAATTCCAAGGACCGCCAGGAGTCGGTCGTTAAGGGGGGGGTCCTGTCACGTTTCAGGTCTGTCTCGCCATGTTTTATGTTTATTCATGTTGTCTTAGTCACGTAGTGTCTTCATGTATTATGTTAGTCTAGGTTCGTCATGTTGTTTAGTTATGTTTCGTTACGATTTATTTTCTTGTCATGTTTAGTTATGTCTCGTTACGATTTATTTTCTTGTCATGTCTAGTTATGTTTTCGTACGATTATATTCCTGGTTATGTTTAGTGGTTATCGTCTTAGTTTCGCGTTGTGTCATGTTTTGATTCATGTTTATTGTTACGTTAACTGGTCACGGTTTATGCATACACTTTTACATGTTTTTCCGCAAACCTTGCGTTCCGCCTTTTCTCTCTCTCTCCTTCTGTCATTCACTTCCTATTGTTTCTATTTGTCTATTTACTAAAACTACTAACGCTAGATCAGGATTGGGTAGAGACTAACAAACTAATCATGTGTTCATGTTACCTTACATTTCTCGTGCATGGCATTTACTAATTTACTAATGCTAGGGCAGGATAGGTTTATTACTAACGATTACTAATCTCCTTGTTAAACTTGTCATCCATCGCACCTGTTTTCTATTTCCTTGCTACGCTCTAACTAATTGTCTACACCTGTCTACACCTGCATTTATAGCCCAGTCGCGCAACTGTTCACTGCGAAATTGTCTGCCTCTGTTTTCCACGCAACTCTTGAGCATTTACTGTTTTGATTACACGTTACGATCCAAGCCTGTTTACCGACCATAGTTTATTGATTTCTGTTTTGTGACCATCGTTTGTTTTTTGACTACGTCCTCACCTACCGTTTTTGTACTTTTGCCCCGCTGATTGTTTCATGGTTTCGACTCCCGCTTCGCCCACGACTACGCCTCTGCCTGCCGTCCGCCTGTTCATCTGCCCCGCTGACAGCTCTCCTGCTACCGGACCTTCCTGCACGCCTACCGACTACGAGATTGCCTCTTCCCTCGGCACCGTGCTTTTGGTTTGTTTTGTATTTGTTTGGCTGGATCTTCGTGTATGGACTTTGCTTGTGTTGACTACGCTCCTGGGACTCGTCCCGAATAAAGCCCTAACGGGACTTTATTTTACTATCGTTTCTGAGTCGTGCATTTTGGGTCCAACCCCCACGCACCCATCTCAGATACAATGACTATGAAGTTAAAGAGCAGACTGTCAGCTTTAATTTGAGGGTATTTCCATCAATATCGGAACTTATGATATAGAGTAGGCCTGGCAGAGCATCACCAGGGAAGATGCCCAGCGTCTTGTGATTTCTATGGGTCATAGACTTCAGACAGTCACTTCATGCAAAGGATAAGCAACCAAGTACTAAACATGACAACTGTATGATATGTAATGTCAATTGGTCCAAATACTTTTAGTACCCTAAAAGGGGGGGGGGACAATGTTCAAAATGTGTTGTAATTTCTAAATGATTCGGAGGAAAATACCCTGACATTAAAGCTGACTGTCTAAACCTTAAACACATAGTCACTGTGCTGGAGTACACTGCCAAAACAAGAACAAAAAAATATTTCACTATCAAAACACTTTTGGACCTTATTGTGTTTGTGTGGGTGCATATATGCCGTACATACATACATACATACATACACTATATATAAACATATAGTCTCGCTTAACATAGTATATTAACAAATGTTGATAACATCTTGTTGGTTTCTGAGTACTACTGTGTAATCGGTCACTTCTGTCACAATTTAATTTTTATTTCACAGTTTTATTGCCAGCTGACTAATGACTTTATCACATTTGTAGAACGTTGTGATTAACTATAAAATGCATAATTACTTACTAAGAGGAGTGAATCCACGGCAAGAGAATAGTTCCCACAGAAGTGCCCGCTGCATTTACACAGTGCTCGTTCCCGTCGACCCAAGCGTCTGATAAACTGCACACTGAGTGTGCGTTTCGGGGGCCTGTCAGTGCCCAGATGAGGCACCCAGACCACTTATGTGAGACACACACTATCTGGGAACACAGCCTCTGTAGCTGCGCTGTCACAGTATAAGGCGAGGGTTACTTTTACACGGTGCTCTAGATACTGACAACGTATATAGTCCTACCTCTCACTGCAACCCGCTCTCTGCACCCTGAATATGTAGCCTATTGCTGCCATGGTGTAGTGATCAGCTGTATTCAGACATTCAATGGCAAAATGTTAGCTGCAACACATAGACAGTAAGATACAACACCTGAAGTTTTGTTATAGGGAAAAACAAGATACCATGAAGATAAACAAATCTGTGCAGAATCTGCATATGTACTGCATATATACTGGATGACTCTGGCCACTCGACGGAGACCTCACTCCTCTCCATCAGTGAATCACTCCATGCTGCAGGAGCAGCCCCCCTCTCCTCTGTCCTCATTCTTCTAGATCTCTCTGCTGCCTTTGACACTGTGGATCACTCAGTCCTCCTGTCAGCAACAGGGATCTGTGGCACAGCCCTGAACTGGATTGAGTCCTACCTCTCTGGTCGCTCGTTCCAGGTTGCCTGGGCTGGCACAGTATCGACACCTCGGCCCCTTGCCACAAGTTCCCCAGGGCTCAGTCCTAGGCCCGCTTCTTTTCTCTCTTTACACTCGTTCCCTTGGCCCTGTTATCACTGCACATGGTCTATCCTACCACTGCTAGGCGGATGATACCCAACTCTTCATCTCATTCCCACCATCTGACACACAGGTTTCAGCCCATATCTCTGCTTGCCTGAGTGACATCCAGAGCTGGATGGACAACCACCATCTAAAGCTCAACTCAGGTAAGACTGAAATGCTATTCATTCCTGCTATTACCTCCCCGTCTGGACCTCTCCATTTCCCTAGGGGATACCTCACTGACGCCATCACCCTGTGCAAGGAACCTCGGTGTGGTGATGGACAGCAGACTGTCCCTCTCCGAGAACATTGCGCCGGTGACCCGGTCATGCAGGTTCTTCCTATACAACTTCCGGAGAATCCGCCCCTTTCTCATGCCCTACTCGACCCAGCTCCTGGTCCAAGCGATGGTTTTGTCCCACCTGGACTACTGCAACTCCCTCTTGGCTGGCCTTCCAGCGTCCGCCATCAGACCCCTCCAACTTATCCAGAATGCAGCAGCTCGTCTGGTCTTCAACCTTCCCAAACACTCATATGTCACCTCCTGTTTACTTCCCTCCACTGGCTGCCTGTTATGGCTTGCATCAAATTCAAAACATTGGTGCTAGCCTTCCAAGCAGTTAAGGGGTCAGCCCCAGCTTACCTCCAAAAAATCATAAGACCCTACACCCCTGCCAGACCTCTTCGTTCGGCCAACACTGGCCACTTGGCACCTCCCCCTCTCCGAACTTCCACCTCCCGCTCACGACTATTGTCTGTTCTGGCTCCACAGTGGTGGAACGAGCTCCCTGTTGAGGTCAGGACAGTAGAATCTCTTGCCATCTTCAAGTGCAAACTGAAGACGCACCTCTTCAAGCTTCACCTCTCCCTGTCCCTCCCTGCCTCCCTGTAAACCTTAATTGTTGTCTTTACCTGTGATATTTACTTGTGTATTAAGATATTTAGTTTGGCTTGGTAAGCAGTGTTTGGCTAGGAAAGCGGTTTGTTCATACATTTGCATGTTGCGCTATTATGATTGAAAAAAAATATATATATTTTTTAATTCCGATGATCAAATAGGCCTTATCTTTGTTGTGCAGATAGCAGTTGAAATTGTACTTCCCTCTAGGGTCTTTCAGCACACTTATCCCTGGTTATGGGTATGCACTTTGCACTTTGTTGTACGTTGCTCTGGATAAGAGCATCTGCCAAATGACATTCATGTAATGTAATGGATGACGTAGGAAACACGCTGTGTTTCTGTCGAGTTGCATGAGCATATTACATTTGTCATATAATTTATTTCTTGCTTGCCGTAGCAACGTTGTCCAGTGTTAAAAAAAACAAGGAAGCATAAATATTGCTTTTGAGACGGATGCGTGGGGGGTTGGACCCAAAATGCATGACTCAGAAACAGTGGTAATAAAGTCCCGTCAGGGCTTTATTTGGAGAATATCCAGAGAGTGTGGTCAAGAAACAAGCAATGTTCATACACAAAAAATCCAGCCAAAAAACCAAACCGCAGGGAGAAGGCAGTCTCGTAATCGGTACACCATGCAAGAAGTCTGGTAACCAGGAAAGCTGTCAGCGGGGCAGAAGTACAGGCGGGCAGTAGGCAGGCTCAGGGTCGATGACAGTGCAAGAGTCAAAACCAAAATCTGCTCCGCGGGGCAAAAGTACAAAAACAGCAGGCAAAGTCATGGTGGAGGCAGGCAATGGTCAACAAAACAGAAGTCAATAATCTTTGGTCAATAAACAGGCTTGGATCGTAGCCGGGTAGCCGGGTAGCCGGGTAGCCGGGTAGCCGGGTAGCCGGGTAGCCGGGTAGCCAATGGCTTGCCAAAACCACTCAACCGATGCACTGACGAACAATTTCACAAAGACATGACATGAAACTGAGCTTTATATGCAGGTGTAGACAGGTGTAGACAACTAGCTTGAGAGCAGCAAGAGAATGGAAATCAGGTGTGGAGGATTGACAAGTTAACAAGGTAATTAGTAATCGTTAGTAATAAACCTATCCTGCCCTAGCATTACTAAATTAGTAAATGACATGCACAAGAAACGTAAGGTAACATGAACACATGATTAGAATGTTAGTATTACCCAATCCTGATCTAGCATTAGTAGATTAGTAAGTAGATAAGGGAAATTGAAACAATTAGGGTGTGAGTGAGTGAAAGATTATTATTTGTCTACCTTCATTAATCTCACCTGAAATACAGGCCAAGTGCTTAATATAATGTAAACCCTTTCATCTTTCTTTTAAAGACAAGAATCAGAAATTGACATGTAACATTTGATAACTGGAATACAAATACGGATTAAATCAAATGACACTTTAAAAAGTATACTAATATCAAGAATATAGCATATGTCAATATTATTATGTTTAAAGAAAAGCTGAATCAAGTCTGTCTGGAAAAAGAAAACAATGCAGGAGATAAGTATACTGCAGATGAGAATACAGTTAAAGATATGTAGTTTCACGAGGTTCATCAGAGTCACTGTAGAGGAGTTTCCCAGCTGGATCACTGAATAGAGCACTGAGCCATAATGAGAGGAGCCACGGCTGCTGCTGCTGCTGCTGCTGCTGGTCCGATCTGGGCAGCTGCTGCTGCTGCTGCTGGTCCGATCTGGGCAGCTGCTGCTGCTGCTGCTGGTCCGATCTGGGCAGCTGCTGCTGCTGCTGCTGCTGTGATCTCGGCAGTTATAGCTGCAATCCCCACAGGCGCTGCAGCAGCTGCAGGAGCAGCCAACATCATGCCTCCCACCCCGATTCCCACCCCAGTGGCCACCAATGCGGCTGCTCCCACAATGATCCAGGCATTCTTACGGAGGAAGTCATCGGAGCTCTCTGCTTTCTGCAGGGCAATCATAGAGTATCTGTCATCGATCTCCTTCTCCACCCGTTTGATTTCAGAGTCAATCTTCTTCTTGTACTCATTCTCTCTCTCTCTCCTGTCATTCTCCAGCTGTTGCAGCTGTTTCAGCTTCTCGGTCTCCACCTTGAGCTGTTTCTCCACTTCTGCCCTTTTCTGACTCATCATTTTTATGTTCCGCTCAATGAGTCTCTTCTTCCGCTCATTCTTTTGTTTTTCTACGGTGGAGACGTTTTCCCAGTCTGCCTCCAACTTTGCAATGGCACACCTCTTCTCCCTTTCTATTTCTTCCCGTTTTCCCTCCAGTTCTTCCTGCTGGAAGACTACAAGGGCCTGCTCCATTTTCTGGAAGGCCTCATTGGTAAAATAGGGGCTCTTTCTCTGTGCAAGCATGCAGTCGATCATCTCCAGCAGGTTGGCCACCTGGCCGGGATCCTCTTTGTCCTCGTTGTTGAAGGGCAGGATCCTCCTGTCAAATCGCTTCACCAGGTTCTGAATTGTTTCACCCTGCTTGGAGAGGAAGTTGTGGAAAGAGGCTTTCTTCAGCTTGTCTGCATGGGTGAAGATAAGGATGGTGTATTGGGCAGCATCACTCTGGAAGATGGTCTGGATGATCTCCACGCTCTGCTGCTCTTCCTGGGTGAAACGGCCGATCTGCAGCACCAGGAGTATGGCATGGGGCCCCGGAGCAGACATGGCCATGCACCGCAGGATTTCATCCTGCACAGCCTGCTGGGAGAGTGAGGTATCAAACAGGCCGGGTGTGTCTACCACTGTCACTCTTCGCCCCAGCACCATCCCCTGAGCCTTCTCACAGACACCAGTCACTGAGTCCATGCTCAGGTTAGACTCAAACCGCATCTCCCCCAGAATTGTGTTGCCTGTTTCACTCTTCCCTGCTCCTGTCTTCCCCACCAAAACCATCCGCAGCTCCTGAGGAGGGTAACCCCTGCCCTGTTGAGAACCTGCGGGAGAAGCGTTTCCATTCAGGAAGTACAGATAGCTCACTGGATTCAGTAACGTCTTCCACATGGTGCCTATTATGAAGGCAAACTTAAGGAAAGAAGAAATTCATGTTTTATTGGGCTTAAAAACCAATGCATTTCAGAGTTTTGAAACATGTTTTTGTCTTATGAAATGTTCTTTCTCTTTGTGATAACTGTCTCCGGACAAGTTGTAATGTTCCTGTATTGCTGACTGTTAGTTATTTTGTTACTCCTGTAATTTATTATTTTTTATCTGTTTTTTTCTATTTATCCATTCATAGTTATTGCATCCGTCTCCCCTGTGATGTCTGTATCTGAATGTATTCTGAGCCTGAGTCACTCCCCGGTCTGCGTGTTTCACTATTCGGGTGGTTTCGGAATTTTCCGGTTTCCCACGATTCCTTCTCAACCTCGCTGTTCTGAGACACACCTTTGTCCGATTCCGAGTTTGCCTTTTCGTTTTGATCTACGCTTTGTGTTTTCAACGTCTCTCTTGCCTTGCCGCTTTGTACTTTTGCCTTTCTGCTCTTCTAGATTTTTGACTTTGGACTGTTTATTGACCATTCTTTTTGCAACTCGATTTGGCACTGTGTTTTTCGGATTACCTGACTTTGACACTTGGACTGACTAAACTATGATTCCTGATTATCCCTTGGTCTGCGCTTGGAACGGACATAACACAAGTACAATACAAGTAAATGGAATTGAACTCAATTTCATATTTGTTCCTATTTTCCTTACATATTGGTAGTAAAGTACCTCATTAAATAAATATTTTTACAAAGCAGCTACTTCAGCAGGTTAGTGACAGTCTGTACATTATTTCACGGAATAGCATACACACGCCATCATCCACAAAGACTAATGTATTTATCCAAACATATTTCGCAAAACCTACTCATTAATTAATGAATTGTATTTTTTAGCTAGCTATAGCTCATTTCGGGTGTGTTCTCCCAAAACTACAACTGTAATTTAAATATGTTTTTAATTAGGCATCAGTATCAGTCAACAAACATTTTAATGATACCTTGCAATGGGATCTTGCACTGATTGATACGATATAAATCGTTTTTTCTTCGGCTTGGAAATACGTTTTTATCCAATACTATAACACAGTAATAATGCTGATACCGACCTGTCGCACAGTACGGGCTTCTTACAGAAGTCATAGTTCTTGTCAGCGCAGATTCAGGACAGATCGACGGTACAAACTCCTCGGGTGGTCTTCCTGCAAAATAATTGAAATTAATTAAATTATCTGCAATGGTATAAGTGAATCGTTGGTAATGATCCCGTCCGAGTGACAGTGCTCATTCCCTAGTGAAGTGTGAGTGGTGCCCTGCAGTGTGTAGGGGGGGGAAATCATTCTGAGGACTTTTTTTTAGTTCTGTGGAAAATGAAACTTAACCATCTTAGGTCGTGACGTCAGGAAAAACAGTTATATAAAAAAAGCTATTCTCTTGTAATTAACATTTTCTGGCATTGCTAAATAAGAAATAGAAATATTCGCCGTTTTGGGGTTCCATTCCCAGTTTACTCGATTAAACAAATAATAAATCGGGACTTGTGTGTGCAGCTTTGTGTGCCAAGTTAGAATTCTGTACGCACTACCTGGACCTAAGTTCGTATTCTCCTTACTTAATCTCCAGAATGTATATGAATGACCAAAATGTTTTTTGCTAATGGGTTTCCCTGACCATTTTGATGATTCTTTCAGTACAGTTAATTGTTACCTTTATATTGACATTTGCACAATAATTGTGACTCTTGGGACCGTGGAGAGGAGTTCGCTGGATCAGGAATCGACTGAGCGGTAAGTAGCTTGCTAGTCTTTTGTTTAGTTTTAGCTTTAGCTCTCGTAGCTTGATATCTTTATATTAAATAGCTACGCATATGTCCTTTGACCGGGATCGGGATGGCGGGTAGTAGTGGAGGGAATTCCGAGGAAGAAGAAGATATGCATTTAGATGAACGGAAAAAAACGAATAATAAAACAGTACTGGGTAGAGGTAGAAGGAAAAGTGTGTCAAACGAGAACAGGAGTGTGGGGAGTGGTAAAAGAGGTCTTGACGATACAAGTACAGAGGAGAACGATAAAGGAAAGTAATAAGTGTCGAATACAAGGTAGTGGTGAAATTTAAGCAGGAAAATGAAATGGGGACTGTGAGCCCTATTGCATTAACAAGTGCATTGAAGAAGAAGATTGGGGATATTCAGATGGCAAAGGTCCTACGAGATGGACGTTTACTAATAATTTGTAAAAATGTAGAACCGAGAGATAAGGCATTGAGGATTAAGAATATTTGTGGGAGGGAGATAATTGATAATCGAATGTTGGGAGAAGGTAGGTTACTGAGAGGGGTAATTACGGGTGTACCAGTTGAAGAAAACTTGGAGGAACTGAAAGGAAATATAAGAGGTGGAGCGGTGAAGGGAATCAAGGGACTTAAGGTAGTAAGATTTTGTGAGAAAGTGGATAGTCTGTCTGTCCTGTTGGAGTTTCATGAAGATGTTTTACCTGAAAACGTTTTGGTAGGTTACATGAGTTTTAGTGTGAGAGCTTATGTTCCTCCGCCACTGAGGTGTTACAAATGCCAGAAATATGGCCATATTGCTGCAGTCTGTAAAGGAAAACAAAGATGTACTAGATGTGGAGGGGATCATAAATATGGAGAATGTGGAGAGGATGAAGTTAAGTGCTGCAATTGTGGAGGAGCATATAGTGTATCATATAGAGGGTGTGAGGTTAGGAAGCAAGCGAGTAAAAGTAGGAAACAACATATCATATGGAGAAGCAGTAAAGAAGGTACAAGGAGGGAGAAGAACAGAGGAACAAAAAGAACCAGAGAGAAACGATCAAGCTTTAGGAGATAGAATGAGGGTAGAACAGATAGAAAGGCCAAACGCTGATGTGAATAAGGATAAGTTAATTTTATTTATGGCGTATGTGATTAACTGCTCTGATCAAGCAAAAACCAAGACAGAAAAGATTAAAATAATTGTAAAAATGGCTACAACATTCTTGGACATCAAGGCCAAGGAGGTGGATGTGCAATATTTATAAAACAAGGATTACAATATAAAGAATTGGGAAAGGGGGAAGAATTAGAATATATAGGAGTCGAGATTTGGATCAAGGAGGAGAGTTTGGAAATAATAAATTATTATAACCCTTGTAGAAGAATGGAAGTTGAGTCATGTAACGAAATAGAAACACATTTAGAGGGAAATATAATTTGGTGTGGAGATTTTAATGCACATAGTGGGGACAATGTGGGGAGATCATAATGATGCCAATGGTTTGGTAAATGAAGAACTCATGGAGAATAATTTGTATGTTTAAATGATGGAAATGGAACCAGGTGTAAATTTGAATACAGGTAAGACAGCGATAGACATTACATTAGCCTCTGAATTTGTGGCGAGGAAATGCTCATGGGAAGTGGTAAGAGAATCCACTTTGGGCAGTGATCTTTGGGTGGTGATCGTTGGTACCTTGGTGGACAAAAGAATGTGGTGAGGCAGTGAAGAATCAAAATAAAGCTTTCAGACTTCTGAAAATAACTCATAACTTTCAGAACTTAATCGAGTATAAAAAGAGGCAAGCTATGGTGAGGAAAATTGTTAAGAAAGCAAAAAGAAAATGTTGGTGGTATTTCTGTAACTCAGTTGGTAGAGACACACCAGTAGTAGAAGTATGGGGGATGATTAAAAAAATGAATGGGATTAAGAGAGAATATGGATATCCAGTTTTAAATAATGGAGAAATGTCAGCTGTGTCTAATGGGGAGATGGCTGAAATACTTGCTGAGACATTTGTGAAAGTGCACAGCTCAAACAATATTAATGACGAAAGTAAAAAGGGAAGAGACAATTATGAGAGAGAATAGTGGAGTAAAGGGAGCTAATGAGGAGTCGAGCGAGATTATAAACACACTTTTCACTCAAGTGGAGCTTAATTATGTAATTAGGAAATCAGGGACAACATCACCAGGGAAAGATCAAATTTGTTACATTATGCTGCACCATCTTAGTGAAGTATCAAAAGAAGTTTTAATAGAGTTTTATAATAAAGTGTGGGAAGAAGGGAGATTACCCACCAGTTGAAAGGAAGCAGTAAATGTACCTATTTGTAAACCAGGAAAGATCATAACAACCCAAGTAATTATAGAAATGGTAAATGGTTGGCATTTATATAGCGCCTTTATCCAAAGCACTGTATAATTGATGCTTCTCATTCACCCATTTATACACATACTCACACACCGATGGCGATTGGCTGCCATGCAAGGCACCGACCAGCTCGTCAGGAGCATTTAGGGGTTAGGTGTCTTGCTCAGGGACACTTCGACACAGCCCAGGCGGGGGATCGAACCGGCAACCCGCCGACTGCCAGACGACTGCTCTTACTGCCTGAGCCATGTCGCCCCACTATTATAGATTATAGACCTATAGTCTCTATATATATATACACAATTATAGACCTATATCCCTGACATCTCACCTATGTAAAATAATGGAAAAGGTGATAAATGGTGATAAAAAGTGATAAAAGGTGACTAACATTATATAGAAACAAGAGGTTTAATGACACAATATCAAAGTGGGTTGAGGAAAGGAAGGGGAATTATGGATCCAACGCTTTGTTTAGAACATGAAATAAGAAAGGCTCAAATAAATAAAGAGTGTAGCAGCAGTCTTTTTTGATGACGAAAAGGCGTATGATATGTTGTCGAAAGAAGGATTATTGATAAAGTTAGATAAATTAAGAATAGGAGGAAGAATGTACAGGTGGATAAAGGATTTCTTAAGAGATAGAGCAATTCAAGTTAGAGTAGGAAGACGTTATTCAAAGAAATACATTGTGGAAAATGGTACTCCACAAGGAAGTATAATTAGTCCTTTATTGTTTTCTATTATGATGAATGATGTATTTGCCAATATAGATAAAAATTTTGGAGTGTCAATTCATGCTGATGATGGTGCTGTCAGGGTGGGAGGTAATACCCCTGGTCACCACCTGAGGGCTGAGGATCATTGATTTCACCTGATCCTCATTTACTTCAGGGGAATTACCTCCCGGGAGACTATTTAAACCCAGTCCTGCCTTCCGCTCAGTGCTTGTGTATTAACTGTTCGCTCTTATATCAAGCTGGTAAAAGCACAGGGTAGACTCTTGCTCTATGAGTCCGGTATTGTGCTGGTAGTATTGAGATTGCTATTACGGGTAAGGTTGGCGTGCAGTTGGTCGCTCTTGTTCACTGGCGCCTTCCTTCTTTGTTCTTTTTATTTGAGACTCGTGTGAGTCGTGGGTAGAGGGACGGTGTCCGCGGTAACTGTATTTTTGTTTGTCTTTTATTCCCGAGCTGCGTCTCGTGGGTTTTATTTTATTGTTGTCATGGTGGGAGGTAATACCCGTGGTGATCACCAGAGGGCCTAGGATAATTGGTAACACCTGTTCCTCGTTTGCACCAGGGGAATTGCCTCCCAGCAGAGTATTTAAGGCCAGTTCTGACTGGTCTTCAGTGCTTCTGTGTTACCGTTCGCCCTAGCACAAAGCCGGTAAATGCACAAGGTAGACTCTGTGTTTATTCGAGTCAGGTTCTGTGCAGGTGTGTGTGTCGAAGCAATACAATTTAAAGAAAGAAAAGAACAAAGGTAAGGAAGGCGCTCGGTTTAGTTGTTGGGTTCACCGACGCCTTCCCTAAGGGTTTTCATTTTTGTTTTGGGCTCGTGTGAGCCGGCGGTAGAGGGACGTTGTCCCCGGTAAATGTATTTTGGTTTGTGTTTATTCCTGAGCTGCGCCTCATGGTTTTTGTTTAGCCTACGCTGTTTTTGGCTAGGTTGTATTTTTATTTCATTGCCCCTGATTGGGCACTCTCTGTGCTCGTTATTCGGCACAGTTACTGGTCGGTACACTCGCCCTGTTCTCAAAGGGTCGTTTTATTTTCTTCAGCCATTTTGGGCTCCTTTTCTGTTTTCCCAATTAAGAATCGCCTTCGGGTTTGTTTTTGTTCTCCCCCCTGTTACGGGAGTTATTCTCATTTTTTGTCCCACTTATCCCTGTACTCTGCCCCTGGGATCTAGGAGGGGTATTATTTAGGCGCACTTGGTCCTCCGCTCCAACCCCACCCTTATAATTGTGCCTAGCATTTTTGTTGCTAGGTTGTATTTTCTTTTCGGGATTTCCTCAGTCCACTACATCACTGAGGGTTTACAAGCACCAAGTTTTGGTTTGTGATTTCGCCCACTTTTAAAGGGTTGTTTTATTTTTTCTGTTTAGTTATTCTGAGTCGCCTTCGGGTTTGTTTTTGTTCCTCCCTCTGTCTCGGGAGAAGGAAAGTATTTACTTCCCTTGTGTTTTGGGAGTATTAGTGGCCAACACGTTCGCGTGCGCGCTTTTTGAAGGGGTTTTCTCCTAGTCGCAACTGGCTCTCCGTCACCCCCATCATTACAGGTGCAATGTGGAAAAGAGGAAGAAATGTAGAGTTTATAGTGAAGAAGGTGCAAGAAGCTATTAGTGAAGTTGAAGAGTGGGGTTTTAAAGTGGGGTTTTAAATTTTCATTACAGAAAACAAAATCACTATTCTTTACACGGAAGAAGATAGGGAACCAATTAAACCTAAGATTATATAGGAAAGAGTTAGAAAGAGTTAGCAATCCACATACAAAAGATAATTGACAAATGTAAAAAGGTATTGAATATGATGAGGTGTTTAGTAGGAACTGAATGAAGTGCAGAAATAAGAGCAATGGCAACTATATATATAAGTTTAATCAGATCTGTTTTTGATTATGGGTGTGTAGTATATGGATCTACAGCAGACAATTTGTTTTAAAAAATTGGAGGTAATACAATGGCATTAAGATTATGTTGTGGTGCAACTGAATCACTGAATCTAAGAAGAACACAACTTTATTTAAATTATTGGGTAAATTTACATTTAAATTTAAATTTACATACCATTCAGCATACAACTCAGAGTACAATAAAGCCATGTTGGGAAAAAGAAAAGAAAGATAAAGAGCTTTGGGTGGGTCATTGGTCAAAAAACAAGAGGAAAAAGAGATTAGGGAGAAGAAGATAAGTCCAACCATTCCTTTTCCAGCCTTTCCCCCATGGTTTTTTTCTGGAGATTATGGCTGATTTTGAACTTTTAGATAAAATAAGAGGAAAAGATTTGAACAGTATTGCAAATTTAGTAAACTCTTACATCGGAAATAAGTATTATGAATGTGTTCAAATATACACAGATGCATCAAAAACCAGCAATAATAGGGTTGGAGTTTTATATGTTGTGCCAGAATTTAAAATCGTATATAAGAAAAGATTAATTGATAATGTTTTTGTCTATACATTGCCATTTTAGTGGCTTTGCATTGGGTGGAGGAAGTAAGACCACTCAAAGTAATTATATGCTGAGATTCCAGTGCAGCATTAACAAGTATAAGAAACAAGTGTTCGGCAAGTAGACAGGTCATTGTATTAGAAATATTACAGATATTATATAGAATTCAAAGGATGGGGTTAATTGTTAGTTTTTTATGGGTACCAGCACATGTGGGAGTAGAAGGCAATGCGGTTGCTGATAAATATACCAAAAAAGCAACAAATAGAGATAATGTAGGGGAAAATTCACAGAACAAAAGATCTCCCTCCTAAAAGCATGATAAACAATCACAAGTCAAAATCAGACTACACCTTAGTGAGCAGGCTGGTTCCTCCAAAACTCTCGACGATATATGCATGTATATGTGTATCAATATATCCATATTAAAGTATGATATGTAGCCTGTATAGTTTCAAACTGATTAACTGCTAAATTGTGCTAGAATTACACAGTGACCCATATGTAACCGGAGTTTAAAAGCAGCCAGCTGCTCCCAGGTACGCTGCTTGTTATCAAATGAACCTAGAACATTAATTATAGCTGAGCTTATGAAAACGCAAGAAACCACAGTGAAAACTGTTGAAATGAGAGCAAAGAATGCAAAGAATGTAACGTACATTTACTCACTTCGAAGAGAATAATGAATCAAATGTTTAGTATGTCTGTATATTAGAAAAGTATATTAGAAGATAATATTAATCAAATGTTTAGTATGTCTGTGGGCGGCACGGATGGTGCAGTGGGTAGCACTGCCGCCTCACAGCAAGGCGGTCCTGGGTTCGAATCCCCGTCGGCCGGGGCCTCTCTGTGCGGAGTTTGCATGTTCTCCCCGTATCTGTGTGGGTTTCCTCCGGGTACTCTGGTTTCCTCCCACAGTCCAAAGACAAGCAGGTTAGGCCGATTGGAGAGTCTAAATTGCCCGTAGTGTGTGTGTGTGTGTGTGTGTGTGTGTGTGTGTGTGTGTGTGTGTGTGTGTGTGTGTGTGTGTGTGTGTGTGTGTGTGTGTGTGTGTGTGTGTGTGTGTGTGTGTGTGTGTGAGTGAATGGTGCGTGTGCCCTGCGATGGACTGGCGACCTGTCCAGGGTGTATTCCTGCCTTTCGACCAATGTATGCTGGGATAGGCTCCAGCCCCCCTGCGACCCTGATCGGGATAAGCGGGTTCAGATAATGGATGGATGGATGGATGGATAGATAGATAGTATGTCTGTATATTTTCAATGATAACTGCTGCTTAGTTCGTCTTATAAAAGCGAAAGATACAGAGTGACGTGTATGGATGACGTGTGTGTTAGAGGGGGGGCATCCAGAACTTTATGAGGTCTGGTAGTTTTCCACTCTGCCTAGAGCAGGTGCGGGGTGAAGTGAGGATGGGGGGGGAGTCCTGGACTTTCTTCGTTGTTGGCAGAACGCCCTGAACTTACAGAGCTGGTAGAGCATAAGGACCGTTGGCGATTTGCCACAATGACGTTGTGGGAAGAGCTTTGGGAGGAGTTAAGATAAGAATAGTGTGGGTGATTTGCCACAATGAGGTTTGAGGAGGGGTTGTAGGAGGAGTAACTGTGTATAAAATGGGTGTAAAAATGACAGTCGGGGTTCAGTTCTGGAGAACTGATCCGGCTTTATGCACTTTTTCTGAAGAACTTGCTGCCATGGTGTCGTATTTTCCCTCGTGAAGATGTTTATCGACAAATTGAAGATTTGGACTCTGTCGTTTCCTAGACACGACACTAATATAGAAATGAGGATTTGATTAAAAATGAAATGAGGAAAAGATGGCAAAATGAATGGGATAATGAAAGGACAGGACACCATTTTTATAAAATCCAAAAAAGAGTTGGAAAGATGAGAAAGACAGGAAGGAGTAGAAGAGAGGAGACTGTAATATCAAGATTGAGGTTTGGACATACCGAACTAAGCAACACACTTAGGTTAATGAAAAAACACAAAAGTGGGAGATGTGATTTCTGCTCTCAAGAAGAAACAGTCGAGCATATAATGATAAGTACAACTTGGACAGAGAAAAAATTATTAAAGAGTTGAGAGATAAGGGAGTAGAATGGGATTTGGCAGAAGGGAGATTCAGGTGGTGGGTGTTTCTTACTTGTGTTTCGATTCTTGAGAAGAACGGGGTTGCTAAACAGGATTTAGTATTATAATTATGATTATTATCATTATTATTATTATTATTATTATTATTATTATTATTATTACTTTTCTTTTTGTAATTTCTAAACGATTCGGAGGAAAATACCCTGACATTAAAGCTGACCGTCTAAACCTTAGACACATAGTCACTGTGTCATTTTAAAAGTGCTGGAGTACACAGCCAAAACAAGAACAAAAAAATATTTCACTATCAAAACACTTTTGGACCTTATTGTGTATGTGTGGGTGCATATATGCCGTACATACATACATACATTCGTACATACATACATACACTATATATAAACATATAGTCTCGCTTAACATAGTATAATAACAAATGTTGATAACATCTTGTTGGTTTCTGAGTACTACTGTGTAATCGGTCACTTCTGTCACAATTACATTTTTATATCACAGTTTTATTGCCAGCTGACTAGCTGCGCTGTCACAGTATAAGGCAAGGGTTACTTTTACACAGTGCTCTAGATACTGACAACGTATTGTGGCACCCCTGCTCCTGCATGTTGTGTCACGTGGGTGGAGAACCCTGGAGGGACCCGCGCAGAGCAACCTTGGAGAGAGATCCCTCTACCTGCAGTCCAGGACCCCGGACAGCGCACATGAGTGAGCAGAATGGAAAGGTACTGACTCAGCTGCAGCCTGTTTCCTAACGAGCAGGGAATGGTATTTAAGGCGCGGTCGAGGCTGCAAACAGGTTCAGTCGGCACCCTTCCTGAGCGTGTGAGAGGGAGAAAGGCAGAGAGAGGAAGGATCTTCTATGCCCTGCTGTACTGACCCTGAAGGAGACCCCACCTTTACGAACGGCAACCCCAAAGACCCGGAACGGACGCCGGACACGTGAGCCAAACAAAAACCTGTCCTACTTACCCTATATCTTTGTGTTTCCCCCACCCAGCCCGGACGTGGCTGAAGAGGGAAGGAGGGAGGAGGCCCTGGAGCATACCCCAGTCTGGGAAGAACCTTAGTTTATTTTTGCCTGAACGGCCCCTTTTATTTCTCCAGTTTTCCCCTACCCTTGCCCTGAGGGGGGGCGCTATCCCCAATACCCAAAAAAAAAAAACACAGAAAAAATAAAAAGAATAATTTTTTCTGATATCTGCTATCTCCTGTGTCTGGTTTCCAGCTGCGCCCGCCCACTGCACCTCAGGATCCACCCCGAGGCACCACAGTATATAGTCCTACCTCTCACCGCAACCCGCTCTCTGCACCCTGAATATGTAGCCTATTGCTGCCATGGTGTAGTGATCAGCTGTATTCAGACATTCAATGGCAAAATGTTAGCTGCAACACATAGACAGTAAGATACAACACCTGAAAAGTTTTGTTATAGGGAAAAACAAGATACCATGAAGACGAACAAATCTGTGCAGAATCTGCATATGTACTGCATATATACTGGATGACTCTGGCCACTCGACGGAGACCTCACTCCTCTCCGTCAGTGAATCACTCCATGCTGCAGGAGCAGCCCCCCTCTCCTCTGTCCTCATTCTTCTAGATCTCTCTGCTGCCTTTGACACTGTGGATCACTCAGTCCTCCTGTCTTCCCTGTCAGCAACAGGGATCTGTGGCACAGCCCTGAATTGGATTGAGTCCTACCTCTCTGGTTGCTCCTTCCAGGTTGCCTGGTCTGGCACAGTATCGACACCTCGGCCCCTTGCCACAGGTTCCCCAGGGCTCAGTCCTAGGCCCGCTTCTTTTCTTTCTTTACACTTGTTCCCTTGGCCCTGTTATCACTGCACATGGTCTATCCTACCACTGCTATGCGGACGATACCCAACTCTTCATCTCATTCCCACCATCTGAAACACAGGTTATAGCCTGTATCTCTGCTTGCCTGAGTGACATCCAGAGCTGGATGGACAACCACCATCTAAAGCTCAACTCAGGTAAGACTGAAATGCTATTAATTCCTGCTATTACCTCCCCGTCTGGATCTCTCCATTTCCCAAGGGGATACCTCACTGACGCCATCACCCTTTGCAAGGAACCTTGGCAGGGTGATGGACAGCAGACTGTCCCTCTCCGAGAACATTGCGGCGGTGACCCGGTCATGCAGGTTCTTCCTATACAACTTCCGGAGAATTCACCCCTTTCTCATCCCCTACTCGACCCAGCTCCTGGTCCAAGCAATGGTTTTGTCCCACCTGGACTACTGCAACTCCTTCTTGGCTTGCCTCCCATCGTCCGCCATCAGACCCCTCCAACTTATCGAGAATGCAGCAGCTCGTCTGGTCTTCAACCTTCCCAAACACTCATATGTCACCCCCTGCTTACTTCCCTCCACTGGCTGCCTGTTATGGCTTGCATCAAATTCAAAACATTGGTGCTAGCCTTCCAAGCAGTTAAGGGGTCAGCCCCAGCTTACCTCCAAAAAATCATCAGACCCTACACGCCTGCCAGACCTCTTCATTCGGCCACCACAGGCCACTTGGCACCTCCCCCTCTCCGAACTTCCACCTCCCGCTCATGACTACTGTCTGTTCTGGCTCCACGGTGGTGGAACGAGCTCCCTGTTGAGGTCAGAACAGTAGAATCTCTTGCCATCTTAAAGTGCAAACTGAAGACGCACCTCTTCAAGCTGCACCTCTCCCTGTCCTGCCCTACCTCCCTGTAAACCTTAATTGTTGTCTTTACCTGCGATATTTACTTCTGCATTAAGATGTTTAGTTTGGCTTGGTAAGCAGTGTTTGGCTAGGTAAGCGGTTTGTTCATACATTTGTGTGTTGCGCTATTATGATTGAAAATATATATATATATATATTTAAAATTTAATTCCGAAGATCAGATAGGCCCTGGTCCTTATCCTTGTTGTGTAGATAACAGTTGAAATTGTACTTCCCTCTAGGGTCTTTCAGCACACGTATCCCTGGTTATGGGTATGCACTTTGCACTTTGTTGTACGTTGCTCTGGATAAGAGCATCTGCCAAATGACATTAATGTAATGTAATAGATTACGTAGGAAACATGCTGTGTTTCTGTCGAGTTGCATGAGCATATTACATTTGTCGTATAATTTATTTCTTGCTTGCCATAGCAACATTGACCAGTGTTAAAAAAACAAGGATTAAAACAAGAAAGCATAAATATTGCTTTATTCATCGTGAGCTGATTGACTGAACTGCTTTTGGCCAAGTTTGACTTGCCTTGCTATTCCAGATACTAAACTTTAAATAAGAAACATCTGTTTTTTGTGCACTGACCATCACCACAGGCTTGAGCTCGGAATGTCTGATAAATAATTGGCGAAAAAATAGAAGAAAAAACACACACAGGACTCCTGCCATATTTGCTGGGGAAGGGAGTTTTCTTGGGGCACTCTTCCAAACAGAAAAGAGTCATTGAGAGCAATACAGTGTTTAGACAAGGATATATATAGTTTTTTTATTTTAATTTTATAATATCATTTTTTTAATGACAGAAGCCAAAAATGTATTAAGTAACTACTAATTTGTCTACCTTCATTAATCTCACCTGAAATACAGGCCAAGTGCTTAATATTATGTAAACCCTTTCAGCTTTCTTTTAAAGACAAGAATCAGAAATTGACATGCAACATTTGATAACTGGAATACAAATACGGATTAAATCAAATGACACTTTAAAAAGTATACTAATATCAAGCCTATAGCATATGTCAATATTATTATGTTTAAAGAAAAGCTTAATCAAGTCTGTCTGGAAAAAGAAAACAATGCAGGAAATGATAAGTATACTGCAGATGAGAATACAGTTAAAGATATGTAGTTTCACGAGGTTCGTCAGAGTCACTGTAGAGGAGTTTCCCAGCTGGATCACTGAATAGAGCACTGAGCTGCTGCTGCTGCTGCTGCTGCAGACATGGCTGCCCAGATCGCACTGTCGGCTTCTCCCAAAATCATCCATGCATTCATACGGAGGAAGGCATTGGAGCTCTCTGCTTGCATCAGGGCAATCATAGAGTATCTGTCATCGATCTCCTTCTCCACCCGTTTGATCTTCTTCTTGTACTCATTCTCTCTCTGTCTCCTGGTATTCTCCAGCTGTTGCAGCTGTTTCAGCTTCTCGGTCTCCACCTTGAGCTGTTTCTCCACTCCTGCCCTTTTCTCACTCATCCTTTCTATGTTCCGCTCAATGAGTCTCTTCTTCCGCTCGTTCTTTTGTTCCTCGTTGCTCATCTCGGTGGAGAAGTTTTCCCAGTCTGCCTCCAACTTTGCAATGGCACACCTCTTCTCCCTTTCTATTTCTTCCCGTTTTCCCTCCAGTTCTTCCTGCTGGAAGACTACAAGGGCCTGCTCCATTTTCTGGAAGGCCTCATTGGTAAAATAGGGGCTCTCTCTCTGTGCAAGCATGCAGTCGATCATCTCCAGCAGGTTGGCCACCTGGCCGGGATCCTGTTTGTCCTCGTTGTTGAAGGGCAGGATCCTCCTGTCAAATCGCTTCACCAGGTTCTGAATTGTTTCACCCTGCTTGGAGAGGAAGTTGTGGAAAGAGGCTTTCTTCAGCTTGTCTGCATGGGTGAAGATAAGGATGGTGTATCGGGCAGCATCACTCTGGAAGATGGTCTGGATGATCTCCACGCTCTGCTGCTCTTCCTGGGTGAAACGGCCGATCTGCAGCACCAGGAGTATGGCATGGGGCCCCGGAGCAGACATGGCCATGCACCGCAGGATTTCATCCTGCACAGCCTGCTGGGAGAGTGAGGTATCAAACAGGCCGGGCGTGTCTACCACTGTCACTCTTCGCCCCAGCACCATCCCCTGAGCCTTCTCACAGACACCAGTCACTGAGCCCATGCTCAGGTTAGACTCAAACCGCGTCTCCCCCAGAATTGTGTTGCCTGTTTCACTCTTCCCTGCTCCTGTCTTCCCCACCAAAACCATCCGCAGCTCCTGAGGAGGGTAACCCCTGCCCTGTTGAGAACCTGCGGGAGAAGAGTTTCCATTCAGGAAGTACAGATAGCTCACTGGATTCAGTAACGTCTTCCACATGGTGCCTATTATGAAGGCAAACTTAAGGAAAGAAGAAATTCATGTTTTATTGGGCTTAAAAACCAATGCATTTCAGAGTTTTGAAACATGTTTTTGTCTTATGAAATGTTCTTTCTCTTTGTGATAACTGTCTCCAGACAAGTTGTAATGTTCCTGTATTGCTGTCTGTTAGTTATTTTGTTACTCCTGTAATTTATTATTTTTTATCTGTTTTTTTCTATTTATCCATTCATAGTTATTGCATCCGTCTCCCCTGTGATGTCTGTGTCTGAATGTATTCTGAGCCTGAGTCACTCCCCGGTCTGCGTGTTTCACTATTCGGGTGGTTTCGGAATTTTCCGGTTTCCCACAATTCCTTCTCAACCTCGCTGTTCTGAGACACACCTTTGTCCGATTCCGAGTTTGCCTTTTCGTTTTGATCTACGCTTTGTGTTTTCAACGTCTCTCTTGCCTTGCCGCTTTGTACTTTTGCCTTTCTGCTCTTCTAGATTTTTGACTTTGGACTGTTTATTGACCATTCTTTTTGCAACTCGATTTGGCACTGTGTTTTTCGGATTACCTGACTTAGACACTTGGACTGACTAAACTATGATTCCTGATTATCCCTTGGTCTGCGCTTGGAACGGACATAACACAAGTACAATACAAGTAAATGGAATTGAACTCAATTTCATATTTGTTCCTATTTTCCTTACATATTGGTAGTAAAGTACCTCATTAAATAAATATTTTTACAAAGCAGCTACTTCAGCAGGTTAGTGACAGTCTACATTATTTCACGGAATAGCATACACACGCCATCATCCACAAAGACTAATGTATTTATCCAAACATATTTCGCAAAACCTACTCATTAATTAATTAATTGTATTTTTTAGCTAGCTATAGCTCATTTCGGGTGTGTTCTCCCAAAACTACAACTGTAATTTAAATATGTTTTTAATTAGGCATCAGTATCAGTCAACAAACATTTTAATGATACCTTGCAATGGGATCTTGCACTGATTGATACGATATAAATCGTTTTTTCTTCGGCTTGGAAATACGTTTTTATCCAATACTATAACACAGTAATAATGCTGATACCGACCTGTCGCACAGTACGGGCTTCTTACAGAAGTCATAGTTCTTGTCAGCGCAGATTCAGGACAGATCGACGGTACAAACTCCTCGGGTGGTCTTCCTGCAAAATAATTGAAATTAATTAAATTATCTGCAATGGTATAAGTGAATCGTTGGTAATGATCCCGTCCGAGTGACAGTGCTCATTCCCTAGTGAAGTGTGAGTGGTGCCCTGCAGTGTGTAGGGGGGGGAAATCATTCTGAGGACTTTTTTTAGTTCTGTGGAAAATGAAACTTAACATTCTTAGGTCGTGACGTCAGGAAAAACAGTTATATAAAAAAAGCTATTCTTCTTGTAATTAACATTTTCTGGCATTGCTAAATAAGAAATAGAAATATTCGCCGTTTTGGGGTTCCATTCCCAGTTTACTCGATTAAACAAATAATAAATCGGGACTTGTGTGTGCAGCTTTGTGTGCCAAGTTAGAATTCTGTACGCACTACCTGGACCTAAGTTCGTATTCTCCTTACTTCATCTCCAGAATGTATATGAATGACCAAAATGTTTTTTGCTAATGGGTTTCCCTGCCCATTTTGATGATTCTTTCAGTACAGTTAATTGTTACCTTTATATTGACATTTGCACAATAATTGTGACTCTTGGGACCGTGGAGAGGAGTTCGCTGGATCAGGAATCGACTGAGCGGTAAGTA
Source organism: Conger conger (assembly GCF_963514075.1). Taxonomy (NCBI): domain Eukaryota; kingdom Metazoa; phylum Chordata; class Actinopteri; order Anguilliformes; family Congridae; genus Conger; species Conger conger. The sequence goes on from NC_083775.1 coordinate 20,190,115, forward strand.
GCTTGCTAGTTTTTTGTTTAGTTTTAGCTTTAGCTCTCGTAGCTTGATATCTTTATATTAAATAGCTACGCATATGTCCTTTGACCGGGATCGGGATGGCGGGCAGTAGTGGAGGGAATTCCGAGGAAGAAGAAGATATGCATTTAGATGAACGGAAAAAAACGAATAATAAAACAGTACTGGGTAGAGGTAGAAGGAAAAGTGTGTCAAACGAGAAGAGGAGTGTGGGGAGTGGTAAAAGAGGTCTTGACGATACAAGTACAGAGGAGAACGATAAAGAAACGTTCCGTTAAAAGGAAAGTAATAAGTGTCGAATACAATGTAGTGGTGAAATTTAAGCAGGACTGTGAGCCCTATTGCATTAACAAGTGCATTGAAGAAGAAGATTGGGGATATTCAGATGGCAAAGGTCCTACGAGATGGACGTTTACTAATAATTTGTAAAAATGTAGAACCGAGAGATAAGGCATTGAGGATTAAGAATATTTGTGGGAGGGAGATAATTGATAATCGAATGTTGGGAGAAGGTAGGTTACTGAGAGGGGTAATTACGGGTGTACCAGTTGAAGAAAACTTGGAGGAACTGAAAGGAAATATAAGAGGTGGAGCGGTGAAGGGAATCAAGGGACTTAAGGTAGTAAGATTTGGTGAGAAAGTGGATAGTCTGTCTGTCCTGTTGGAGTTTCATGAAGATGTTTTACCTGAAAACGTTTTGGTAGGTTACATGAGTTTTCGTGTGAGAGCTTATGTTCCTCCGCCACTGATGTGTTACAAATGCCAGAAATATGGCCATATTGCTGCAGTCTGTAAAGGAAAACAAAGATGTGCTAGATGTGGAGGAGATCATAAATATGGAGAATGTGGAGAGGATGAAGTTAAGTGCTGCAATTGTGGAGGAGCATATAGTGTATCATATAGAGGGTGTGAGGTTAGGAAGCAAGCGAGTAAAAGAAGGAAACAACATATCATATGGAGAAGCAGTAAAGAAGGTACAAGGAGGGAGAAGAACAGAGGAACAAAAAGAACCAGAGAGAAATGATCAAGCTTTAGGAGATAGAATGAGGGTAGAACAGATAGAAAGGCCAAATGCTGATGTGAATAAGGATAAGTTAATTTTATTTATGGCGTATGTGATTAACTGCTCTGATCAAGCAAAAACCAAGACAGAAAAGATTAAAATAATTGTAAAAGGGGCTACAACATTCTTGGACATCAAGGGACTCTCATGTGAGAAAATTCAAACAGATCTGAACATGGTATTGAATCAAAATTCAGCCGCACTAGGACCTTCAAAAGGATGTTGATTTTACAATGGAATGCCAGAAGTCTAGTATCAAATGGAAAAGAGTTTAAAGCATATCTGTAACATATAGAAAATATTCCAGATGTAGTTTGTATTCAAGAGTCTTGACTCTTGAAGCTAAACCAAAGCTAAAGTTTGCGATCAAAGGTGATGAGTGTATGAGAAGGGATAGAATAAATGGAAATGGAGGTGGATGTGCAATATTTATAAAACAAGGATTACAATATAAAGAATTGGGAAAGGGGGAAGAATTAGAATATATAGGAGTCGAGATTTGGATCAAGGAAGAGAGTTTGAAAATAATAAATTATTATAACCCTTGTAGAAGAATGGAAGTTGAGTCATTTAACGAAATAGAAACACATTTAGAGGGAAATATAATTTGGTATGGAGATTTTAATGCACATAGTGGGGACAATGTGGGGAGATCATAATGATGCCAATGGTTTGGTAAATGAAGAACTCATGGAGAATAATTTGTATGTTTAAATGATGGAAATGGAAACAGGTATAAATTTGAATACAGGTAAGACAGCGATAGACATTACATTAGCCTCTGAATTTGTGGCGAGGAAATGCTCATTTGGGTGGTGATCGTTGGTACCTTGGTGGACAAAAGAATGTGGTGAGGCAGTGAAGAATCAAAATAAAGCTTTCAGAATTCTGAAAATAACTCATAACTTTCAGAACTTAATCGAGTATAAAAAGAGGCAAGCTATGGTGAGGAAAATTGTTAAGAAAGCAAAAAGAAAATGTTGGTGGAATTTCTGTAACTCAGTTGGTAGAGACACACCAGTAGTAGAAGTATGGGGGATGATTAAAAAAATGAATGGGATTAAGAGAGAATATGGATATCCAGTTTTAAATAATGGAGAAATGTCAGCTGTGTCTAATGGGGAGATGGCTGAAATACTTGCTGAGACATTTGTGAAAGTGCACAGCTCAAACAATATTAATGACGAAAGTAAAAAGGGAAGAGACAATTATGAGAGAGAATAGTGGAGTAAAGGGAGCTAATGAGGAGTCGAGCGAGATTATAAACACACTTTTCACTCAAGTGGAGCTTAATTATGTAATTAGGAAATCAGGGACAACATCACCAGGGAAAGATCAAATTTGTTACATTATGCTGCACCATCTTAGTGAAGTATCAAAAGAAGTTTTAATAGAGTTTTATAATAAAGTGTGGGAAGAAGGGAGATTACCCACCAGTTGGAAGGAAGCAGTAAATGTACCTATTTGTAAACCAGGAAAGATCATAACAACCCAAGTAATTATAGAAATGGTAAATGGTTGGCATTTATATAGCGCCTTTACCCAAAGCACTGTATAATTGATGCTTCTCATTCACCCATTTATACACATACTCACACACCGACGGCGATTGGCTGCCATGCAAGGCACCGACCAGCTCGTCAGGAGCATTTAGGGGTTAGGTGTCTTGCTCAGGGACACTTCGACACAGCCCAGGCGGGGGATCGAACCGGCAACCCGCCGACTGCCAGACGACTGCTCTTACTGCCTGAGCCATGTTGCCCCACTATTATAGATTATAGACCTATAGTCTCTATATATATATACACAATTATAGACCTATATCCCTGACATCTCACCTATGTAAAATAATGGAAAAGGTGATAAATGGTGATAAAAAGTGATAAAAGGTGACTAACATTATATAGAAACGAGGTTTAATGACACAATATCAAAGTGGGTTCAGGAAAGGAAGGGGAATTATGGATCCAACGCTTTGTTTAGAACATGAAATAAGAAAGGCTCAAATAAATAAAGAGTGTAGCAGCAGCCTTTTTTGATGTGGAAAAGGCGTATGATATGTTGTCGAAAGAAGGATTATTGATAAAGTTAGATAAATTAAGAATAGGAGGAAGAATGTACAGGTGGATAAAGGATTTCTTAAGAGATAGAGCAATTCAAGTTAGAGTAGGAAGACGTTATTCAAAGAAATACATTGTGGAAAATGGTACTCCACAAGGAAGTATAATTAGTCCTTTATTGTTTTCTATTATGATGAATGATGTATTTGCCAATATAGATAAAAATTTTGGAGTGTCAATTCATGCTGATGATGGTGCAATGTGGAAAAGAGGAAGAAATGTAGAGTTTATAGTGAAGAAGGTGCAAGAAGCTATTAGAAAAGTTGAAGACTGGGGTTTTAAAGTGGGGTTTTAAATTTTCATTAGAGAAAACAAAATCACTATTCTTTACACGGAAGAAGATAGGGAACCAGTTAAACCTAAGATTATATCGGAAAGAGTTAGAAAGTGGGCAATCCACATACAAAAGATAATTGACAAATGTAAAAAGGTATTGAATGTGATGAGGTGTTTAGTAGGAACTGAATGAAGTGCAGAAATAACAGCAATGGCAACTATATATATAAATTTAATCAGATCTGTTTTTGATTATGAGTGTGTAGTATATGGATCTACAGCAGACAATTTGTTTTAAAAAATTGGAGGTAATACAATGGCATTAAGATTATGTTGTGGTGCAACTGAATCACTGAATCTAAGAAGAACACAACTTTATTTAAATTATTGGGTAAATTTACAAGGTCATACCAATCAGCATACAACTCAGAGTACAATAAAGCCTTGTTGGGAAAAAGAAAAAAGAAAGATAAAGAGCTTTGGGTGGGTCATTGGTCAAAAAACAAGAGAAAAAGAGATTAGGGAGAAGAAGATAAGTCCAACCATTCTTTTTCCAGCCTTTCCCCCATGGGTTTTTCTGGAGATTATGGCTGAGTTTGAACTTTTAGATAAAATAAGAGGAAAAGATTTGAACAGTATTGCAAATTTAGTAAACTCTTACATAGGAAATAGGTATTATGGATGTGTTCAAATATACACAGACGCATCAAAAACAAATAATATGCATCAAAGCAATAATAGGGTTGAAGTTTTATATGTTGTGCCAGAATTTAAAATCGTATATAAGAAAAGATTAATTGATAATGTTTTTGTCTATACATTGCCATTTTACTGGCTTTGCATTGGGTGGAGGAAGTAAGACCACTCAAAGTAATTATATGCTCAGATTCCAGTGCAGCATTAACAAGTATAAGAAACAACTATTTGGCATGTAGACAGGTTATTGTATTAGAAATATTACAGACATTATATAGAATTCAAAGGATGGGGTTAATTGTTAGTTTTTTATGGGTACCAGCACATGTGGGAGTAGAAGGCAATGCGGTTGCTGATAAATATGCCAAAAAAGCAACAAATAGAGATAATGTAGGGGAAAATTCACAGAACAAAAGATCTCCCTCCTAAAAGCATGATAAACAATCACAAGTCAAAATCAGACTACACCTTAGTGAGCAGGCTGGTTCCTCCAAAACTCTCGACAATATATGCATGTATATGTGTATCAATATATCCATATTAAAGTATGATATGTAGCCTGTATAGTTTCAAACTGATTAACTGCTAAATTGTGCTAGAATTACACAGTGACCCATATGTAACCGGAGTTTAAAAGCAGCCAGCTGCTCCCAGGTACGCTGCTTGTTATCAAATGAACCTAGAACATTAATTATAGCTGAGCTTATGAAAACGCAAGAAACCACAGTGAAAACTGTTGAAATGAGAGCAAAGAATGCAAAGAATGTAACGTACATTTACTCACTTCGAAGAGAATAATGAATCAAATGTTTAGTATGTCTGTATATTAGAAAAGAATATTAGAAGATAATATTAATCAAATGTTTAGTATGTCTGTATATTTTCAATGATAACTGCTGCTTAGTTTGTCTTATAAAAGCGAAAGATACAGAGTGACGTGTATGGATGAAGTGTGTGTTAGAGGGGGGGCATCCAGAACTTTATGAGGTCTGGTAGTTTTCCACTCTGCCAAGAGCAGGTGCGGGGTGAAGTGAGGACGGGGGGGAGTCCTGAACTTTCTTCGTAGTTGGCAGAACGCCCTGAACTTACAGAGCTGGTAGAGCATAAGGACCGTTGGCGATTTGCCACAATGACGTTGTGGGAAGAGCTTTGGGAGGAGTTAAGATAAGAACAGTGTGGGTGATTTGCCACAATGAGGTTTGAAGAGGGGTTGTAGGAGGAGTAACTGTGTATAAAATGGGTGTAAAAATGACAGTCGGGGTTCAGTTCTGGAGAACTGATCCGGCTTTATGTACTTTTTCTGAAGAACTTGCTGCCGTGGTGTCGTATTTTCCCTCGTGAAGATGTTTATCGACAAATTGAAGATTTGGACTCTGTTGTTTCCTAGACACGACAATAATATAGAAATGAGGGTTTGATTAAAAATGAAATGAGTAAAAGATGGCAAAATGAATGGGATAGTGAAAGGACAGGACACAATTTTTATAAAATCCAAAAAAAAGTTGGAAAGATGAGAAAGACAGGAAGGAGTAGAAGAGAGGAGACTGTAATATCAAGACTGAGGTTTGGACATACCGACCTAAGCAACACACTTAGGTTAATGAAAAAACACAAAAGTTGGAGATGTGATTTCTGCTCTCAAGAAGAAATAGTTGAGCATATAATGATAAGTACAACTTGGACAGAGAAAAAATTATTAAAGAGTTGAGAGATAAGGGAGTAGAATGGGATTTGGCAGAAGGGAGATTCAGGTGGTGGGTGTTTCTTACTTGTGTTTCAATTCTTGAGAAGAACGGGGTTGCTGAACAGGATTTTGTATTATTATTATTATAATTATGATTATTATCATTATTATTATTATTATTACTTTTCTTTTTATTATGAGGAAAGAGAATCCTGATCCACACTCCTTTCCTGCAGGTGCTGGTAATGCACCAAAAAGTTGTATGCTGTAGCTTCTAAAATCAGCACCTTTTAATAAGACAAAGTTAACCTCAAAATATGTGCGTTTCTTAGAATGCAAGACCAATTTTTATCTGCATTTTTTTCCCCCTGGGTATGTAATGCAGAATTCTGCATTAGAGTGACCGCTGATGTATGTAACCAGTAAATATAGTGTGCTATATGTATTCATGGATTATACGTTGTAAACCAAATGAGATACACAAGTGGGCCCAAAAGCATTTGGACAGTAACATGTTTTTTTTTTGGTTTGTTTGTTTTGGCTCTATACTCCAGAACTTAGGATTTTAAATGATACAGTGACAATGAAGTTAAAGTGCAGACTGTCAGCTTTAATTTGAGGGTATTTCCATCAATATCAGAACTTATGATATAGAGTAGGCCTGGCAGAGCATCAACAGGGAAGATGCCCAGCGTCTTGTGATTTCTATGGGTCATAGACTTCAGACAGTCACTTCATGCAAAGGATAAGCAACCAAGTACTAAACATGACAACTGTATGATATGTAATGTTAATTGGTCCAAATACTTTTAGTACCCTAAAATGGGGGGGAACAATGTTCAAAATGTGTTGTAATTTCTAAACGATTCGGAGGAAAATACCCTGACATTAAAGCTGACCGTCTAAACCTTAAACACATAGTGACTGTGTCATTTTAAAAGTGCTGGAGTACACAGCCAAAACAAGAACAAAAAAATATTTCACTATCAAAACACTTTTGGACCTTATTGTGTATGTGTGGGTGCATATATGCCGTACATACATACATACATTCATACATACATACACTATATAGAAACATATAGTCTCGCTTAACATAGTATAATAACAAATGTTGATAACATCTTGTTGGTTTCTGAGTATTACTGTGTAATCGATCGCTTCTGTCACAATTAAATTTTTATATCACAGTTTTATTGCCAGCTGACTAGCTGCGCTGTCACAGTATAAGGCAAGGGATGCTTTTACACAGTGCTTTAGATACTGACAACGTATATAGTCCTACCTCTCACCGCAACCCGCTCTCTGCACCCTGAATATGTAGCCTATTGCTGCCATGGTGTAGTGATCAGCTGTATTCAGACATTCAATGGCAAAATGTTAGCTGCAACACATAGACAGTAAGATACAACACCTGAAAAGTTTTGTTATAGGGAAAAACAAGATACCATGAAGATAAACAAATCTGTGCAGAATCTGCATATGTACTGCATATATACTGGATGACTCTGGCCACTCGACGGAGACCTCACTCCTCTCCATCAGTGAATCACTCCATGCTGCAGGAGCAGCCCCCCTCTCCTCTGTCCTCATTCTTCTAGATCTCTCTGCTGCCTTTGACACTGTGGATCACTCAGTCCTCCTGTCCTCCCTGTCAGCAACAGGGATCTGTGGCACAGCCCTGAATTGGATTGAGTCCTACCTCTCTGGTTGCTCCTTCCAGGTTGCCTGGTCTGGCACAGTATCGACACCTCAGCCCCTTGCCACAGGTTCCCCAGGGCTCAGTCCTAGGCCCGCTTCTTTTCTTTCTTTACACTTGTTCCCTTGGCCCTGTTATCACTGCACATGGTCTATCCTACCACTGCTATGCGGACGATACCCAACTCTTCATCTCATTCCCACCATCTGAAACACAGGTTATAGCCTGTATCTCTGCTTGCCTGAGTGACATCCAGAGCTGGATGGACAACCACCATCTAAAGCTCAACTCAGGTAAGACTGAAATGCTATTCATTCCTGCTATTACCTCCCCGTCTGGATCTCTCCATTTCCCAAGGGGATACCTCACTGACGCCATCACCCTTTGCAAGGAACCTTGGCAGGGTGATGGACAGCAGACTGTCCCTCTCCGAGAACATTGCGGCGGTGACCCGGTCATGCAGGTTCTTCCTATACAACTTCTGGAGAATCCGCCCATTTCTCATCCCCTAATCGACCCAGCTCCTGGTCCAAGCAATGGTTTTGTCCCACCTGGACTACTGCAACTCCTTCTTGGCTGGCCTCCCATCGTCCGCCATCAGACCCCTCCAACTTATCCAGAATGCAGCAGCTCGTCTGGTCTTCAACCTTCCCAAACACTCATATGTCACCCCCTGCTTACTTCCCTCCACTGGCTGCCTGTTATGGCTTGCATCAAATTCAAAACATTGGTGCTAGCCTTCCAAGCAGAACTTCCACCTCCCGCTCATGACTACTGTCTGTTCTGGCTCCACGGTGGTGGAACGAGCTCCCTGTTGAGGTCAGAACAGTAGAATCTCTTGCCATCTTCAAGCCCAAACTGAAGACGCACCTCTTCAAGCTGCACCTCTCCCTGTCCTTCCCTACCTCCCTGTAAACCTTAATTGTTGTCTTTACCTGCGATATTTACTTCTGTATTAAGATATTTAGTTTGGCTTGGTAAGCAGTGTTTGGCTAGGTAAGCGGTTTGTTCATACATTTGCGTGTTGCGCTATTATGATTGAAAAAAAAAAATACATATATTTAAAATTTATTTCCGAAGATCAGATAGGCCATGGTCCTTATCCTTGTTGTGCAGATAACAGTTGAAATTGTACTTCCCTCTAGGGTCTTTCAGCACACGTATCCCTGGTTATGGGTATGCACTTTGCACTTTGTTGTACGTTGCTCTGGATAAGAGCGTCTGCCAAATGACATTAATGTATTGTAATGGATGACGTAGGAAACATGCTGTGCTTCTGTCGAGTTGCATGAGCATATTACATTTGTCGTATAATTTATTTCTTGCTTGCCATAGCAACATTGACCAGTGTTAAAAAAACAAGGATTAAAACAAGAAAGCATAAATATTGCTTTATTCATCGTGAGTTGATTGACTAAACTGCTTTTGGCCAAGTTTGACTTGCCTTGCAATTCCAGATACTAAACTTTAAATAAGAAACATCTGTTGTTTGTGCACTGACCATCACCACAGGCTTGAGCTCGGAATGTCTGATAAATAATTGGCGAAAAAATAGAAGAAAAAACGCACACAGGACTCCTGCCATATTTGCTGGGGAAGGGAGTTTTCTTGGGGCACTCTTCCAAACAGAAAAGAGTCATTGAGAGCAATACAGTGTTTAGACAAGGATATATATACTTAAAAAAAAAAAATTATTATATTTTTTTAATGACAGAAGCCAAAAATGTATTAAGTAACTACTAATTTGTCTACCTTCATTAATCTCACCTGAAATACAGGCAAAGTGCTTAATATTATGTAAACCCTTTCCGCTTTCTTTTAAAGACAAGAATCAGAAATTGACATGCAACATTTGATAACTGGAATACAAATACGGATTAATCAAATGACACTTTAAAAAGTATACTAATATCTAGCATATAGCATATGTCAATATTATTATGTTTAAAGAAAGTCTGTCTGGAAAAAGAAAACAATGCAGGAGATGATAAGTATACTGGAGATGAGAATATAGTTAAAGATATGTAGTTTCACGAGGTTCATCAGAGTCACTGTAGAGGAGTTTCCCCAGCTGGATCACTGAATAGAGCACTGAGCCATAATGAGAGGAGCCACGGCTGCTGCTGCTGGTCCGATCTGGGCAGCTGCTGCTGCTGCTGCTGCTGTGATCTCAGCAGCTATAGCTGCAATCCCCACAGGCGCTGCAGCAGCTGCAGGAGCAGCCAACATCATGCCTCCTACCCCGATTCCAACCCCAGTGGCCACCAATGCGGCTGCTCCCAAAATCACCCGTGCATTCTTACGGAGGAAGTCATAGGAGCTCTCTGCTTTCTGCAGGGCAGTCATAGAGTATCTGTCATCGATCTCCTTCTCCACCCGTTTGATTTCAGAGTCAATCTTCTTCTTGTACTCATTCTCTCTCTGTCTCCTGGTATTCTCCAGCTGTTGCAGCTGTTTCAGCTTCTTGGTCTCCACCTTGAGCTGTTTCTCCAATCCTGCCCTTTTCTCACTCATCATTTCTATGTTCCGCTCAATGAGTCTCTTCTTCCGCTCATTCTTTTGTTCCTCATTGCTCATCTCGGTGGAGAAGTTTTCCCAGTCTGCCTCCAACTTTGCAATGGCACACCTCTTCTCCCTTTCTATTTCTTCCCGTTTTCCCTCCAGTTCTTTCTGCTGGAAGACTATAAGAGCCTGGTCCATTTTCTGGAAGGCCTCATTGGTAAAATAGGGGCTCTTTCTCTGTGCAAGCATGCAGTCAATCATCTCCAGCAGGTTGGCCACCTGGCCGGGATCCTGTTTGTCCTCGTTGTTGAAGGGCAGGATCCTCCTGTCAAATCGCTTCACCAGGTTCTGAATTGTTTCACCCTGCTTGGAGATGAAGTTGTGGAAAGAGGCTTTCTTCAGCTTGTCCACATGGGTGAAGATAAGGATGGTGTATCGGGCAGCATCACTCTGGAAGATGGTCTGGATGATCTCCACGCTCTGCTGCTCTTCCTGGGTGAAACGGCCGATCTGCAGCACCAGGAGTATGGCATGGGGCCCCGGAGCAGACATGGCCATGCACCGCAGGATTTCATCCTGCACAGCCTGCTGGGAGAGTGAGGTATCAAACAGGCCGGGCGTGTCGACCACTGTCACTCTTCGCCCCAGCACCATCCCCTGAGCCTTCTCACAGACACCAGTCACTGAGTCCATGCTCAGGTTAGACTCAAACCGCGTCTCCCCCAGAATTGTGTTGCCTGTTTCACTCTTCCCTGCTCCTGTCTTCCCCACCAAAACCATCCGCAGCTCCTGAGGAGGGTAACCCCTGCCCTGTTGAGAACCTGCGGGAGAAGAGTTTCCATTAAGGAAGTACAGATAGCTCACTGGATTCAGTAACGTCTTCCACATGGTGCCTATTATGAAGGCAAACTTAAGGAAAGAAGAAATTCATGTTTTATTGGGCTTAAAAACCAATACATTTCAGAGTTTTGAAACATGTTTTTGTCAAATGAAATGTTCTTTCTCTTTGTGATAACTGTCTCCAGACAAGTTGTAATGTTCCTGTATTGCTGTCTGTTAGTTATTTTGTTACTCCTGTAATTTATTATTTTTCATGATTTCATATCCGTTTTTTCTATTTATCCATTCATAGTTATTGAATCCGTCTCCCCTGTGAGTCACTCCCCTGTCTGCGTGTTTCACTATTCGGGTGGTTTCGGAATTTTCCTTCTCAGCCTCGCTGTTCTTACTTCCTGCTTTCTCTCCATTTCATGTTGTAGATAGCACTAATTTACTAATAACGCAAACATAGATTTTGTACAGTACTAATTATATTAACACACTGTCTATCAAACTAACTATCTAACAGTCACTAGTTTTGGGTAATTAGATTTAATCACATGAACTAACCTACCGTTATCTCCAGTTTTGATTCTGCTCTAACTCTGCCTCTCTGTTCTATCACTAATTACTTGCTTTGATTCAGCAAAGTGTTCACACCTGCTCTCTGCTATCACTACGTCTCTTTACGCTGTGCAATTGTCTGCCCCCTAATCCAGAGCCGTTTGTATTACATGTGGGTCTCTGTGTATCCAGTCCGCGTTTTCGTTTTCCCCTTGTTATTGTATTACTACCCATTTACACCTGTTGTGTATTTGTTAAGCCCTCCTCATTCCCTTGCCATGTCTAGTATGCATCTTCCCTTTGTGTATTCACACACTGGTCTCAGAAGTGTTCCTTGTCAGAATGTTGATATACATATTCAGTGCCAATTTTGTTTAAGCCTGTTTATTAGTGATTCCCGAGACACACCTTTGCCCGATTCCGAGTTTGCCTTTGGCCTTTTGATTTGTTGCTTTTCTGAGTTTTCGTTTTGATCTACGCTTTGTGTCTCTCTTGCCTTGCCCCTTTGTACTTTTGACTTTCTGCCCTTCTGGATTTTTGACTGTTTATTTATTCTTTTTGCAACTCGATTTGGCACTGTGTTTTTCGGATTACCTGACTTTGACACTTGGACTGACTAAACTATGATTCCTGATTATCCCTTGGTCTGCGCTTGGATCTCTGAACGGAGATAACACAAGTACAATACAAATAAATGGAATTGAACTTAATTTCATATTTCTTCCTGTTTTCCTTACATACCGTAAATCCTCAAATTGTGTCCGGGATTCTATTTGAAGCCAGGCCTCGGATGATAGCCGGGGGCGTGGTCGATTCGGACAAATAAAGGCCGGCCCCCAAATACAAGCCGGGGTAATATTGCCTACCAGTAGGGCTATCAGTCCATGAGCACTAGAAGACATTGTTTCGATTTAACTCAATGAAATAAGAACTCTTCTTAATATTTTATATTGTTGGTTGGTTTAATACTGTTGCCAATGAAAAGTCGTTGTCCTACACCATGGGTCTCCAACACGTTGCTCTCAAGCTACCAGTCGTTTGCCGCCCCCTTCTGAGTAGCTTGCCAAAGACTGACTCAATTGTTGCTGCGAGTCATTCCAGCCTACAAATTTAATAAAAAGTAAATCAGGCTAAATTAAAAATTAACTCAATTTAGGCTACTTGGCTAAGCAATAAGGTTTCCATGTATTTACAGCACAGCGCACGTTCAATGAATGAATGAAAGCGGCTGCCTTGGCTCGCAATAAACAGACGGGTGGAAATCCCGACACTCTTTCAACTACATAAAACTTAACAGTGAACCATCAAATACCCCCCAGATTTCAGTGCCCATCAGTCCCAACATTTAGCAATAGAACCAAACAGTCCAAAAGTAAATTAAATCCCAAACCAAAGCAAAAATCTTTTGATAGCCTACCAGTATGCTGCTCCAAACGAAACGCATGTCTCACAATAAAACGCACTTTAGGAAAAAAAGATCCTTAACTTGCTGTTATCTACGCTAATTTGTTATTGTTCATGAAGGCGTGTCTGGCAAGTTGTTATTTTATGGATTCTGGACTTGCATGTGATTTATTGTGTTTGAGAATATTAGCAATAAACTAAGTCTGTTAAGACTGACACTATGACTTACCAAACGGTGTTCCTGATTAGCCTACACTAATTGATTTCTGAACGGTTACAGGAAGTGTTGAACAGTGTTGGCCCACTTTAAGTGTAGCCTTTTACTTTATTTCTAAGAATAAAATCCTACAACAGAAGCCTAATAAGAAATAAAGGCCTGCCTCGAATACAAGCCTACCCCAAATAAAGGCCTGTGCTTTGTGCAGCCTAAGTAAATAAAAGACCCCGGCCACAATTTCAGGATTTACGGTATTGGTCATAAGGGACCTGATTAAATAAATATTTTTACAAAGCAGCTACTTTAGCAGGTTAGTGACAGTATGTACATTCTTTCACGGAATAGCACACACACGTAATCATCCACAAAGACTAATGTATTTATCCCAACATATTTCGCAAAACCTACTCATTAATTGATCATTGTATTCTTTAGGTATCTGAAGCTCATTTTGGGTGTGTTCTCCCAAAACTACAACTGGAATTTAAATATGTTTTTAATTAGGCATCAGTATCAGTCAACAAACATTTTAATGATACCTTGCAATGGGATCTTGCACTGATTGATACGATATAAATCGTTTTTTCTTCGGCTTGGAAATACGTTTTTATCCAACACTATAAGACAGTAATAATGCTGATACCGACCTGTCGCACAGTACGGGCTTCTTACAGAAGTCATAGTTCTTGTCAGCGCAGATTCAGGACAGATCGACGGTACAAACTCCTCGGGTGGTCTTCCTGCAAAATAATTCAAATGAATTAAATGATCTGCAATGGTATAAGTGAATCATTGGTAATGATCCCGTTCGAGTGACAGTGCTCATTCCCTAGTGAAGTGTGTAGGGGGGGGGTGGGGGGGTGGAGGGAATTCCGAGGAAGAAACAGATATGCATTTAGATGAACGGAAAAAACGAATAATAAAACAGTACTGGGTAGAGATAGAGGGAAAAGTGTGTCAAACGAGGAGAGGGGTGTGGGGAATGGTAAAAGAGGTCTTGACGATACAAGTACAGAGGAGAACGATAAAGAAACACGTTCCGTTAAAAGGAAAGTAATAAGTGTCGAATACAAGGTAGTGGTGAAATTTAAGCAGGGAAACGAAATGGGGACTGTGAGCCCTATTGCATTAACAAGTGCATTGAAGAAGAAGATTGGGGATATTCAGATGGCAAAGGTCCTACGAGATGGACGTTTACTAATAATTTGTAAAAATGTAGAACAGAGAGATAAGATCAAGGAAGAGAGTTTGAAAATAATAAATTATTATAACCCTTGTAGAAGAATGGAAGTTGAGTAATTTAACGAAATAGAAACACATTTAGAGGGAAATATAATTTGGTGTGGAGATTTTAATGCACATAGTACAATGTGGGGAGATCATAATGATGCCAATGGTTTGGTAAATGAAGAACTAATGGAGAATAAAATTTTGTATGTTTAAATGATTGAAATGGAACCAGGTATAAATTTGAATACAGGTAAGGAGACAGCGATAGACATTACATTAGCCTCTGAATTTGTGGCGAGGAAATGCTCATGGGAAGTGGTAAGAGAATCAACTTTGGGTAGTGATCTTTGGGTAGTGATCGTACATTTAAGGAGTTGAGTGAGCAAGAAATGATGGAAATTGACACAAGACAAGGTATTGAAATAGTAAATCAGAGGATATGGGAGGCAGAATTGGTAGCAGCGGAGCAATCCATTCCAAGGAAAGGTGGTAGGGGTAAAGAGAAAATAAAATAACAAAATAAAGCTTTCAGACTTCTGAAAAGTATATCGAGTATAAAAAGAGGCAAGCTATGGTGAGGAAAATTGTTAAGAAAGCAAAAAGAAAATGTTAGTGGAATTTCTGTAACTCAGTTGGTAGAGACACACCAGTAGTAGAAATATGGGGGATTATTAAAACAATTAATGGGATTAAGGGAGAATATGGATATTCAATTCAATTCAATTCAATTTTATTTGTATAGCGCTTTTTACAAAGGGCCTTTGTTGCAAAGCAGCTTTACAGAATTATAAACCGGGCCCAAAGAGTATGCCTAGGGCAACAGTGGCAAGGAAAAACTCCCTGGAACAGGAAGAAACCTTGAGCAGAACCTGACTCAGTAGGGGAACCCATCTGCCGCTGGTAAACACTGGTTTGTTAAAACAATGGTTTTAAACAGCAATGGGTGGCACTGTCAGGCAAGGGGCTACAGCTGTGGCAGGAGGGAGTTGTGCGGCTGGTCTTGGGCTGGAGCTCCAGGCCGGGAGGGGGTGCGCAGGAAAGTTGGGCTAGCGCTCCAGGCAGGTGCCCAGAGCGGGGAGAAGAGGAAAGTAACATTGTAAGGGGGTCCAGATGGTAATTGGTCATTCACAGCAGGAGGGAGAGGTACCTGCGTGCGATAAGGAGAACCCCGGCAGAATAGGGCTATGGCAGCGTAGCTAAGGGAAACAGAGGCAGTGGCCAACACATCCATGAGGGCTGGCTTGAGAGGGTCACCACCAGACCATGACTGGTTATACTTAACACAGCATTACCAACAATGATCCACTGACAGCACTGACCGCCAAGTCCACCAGAGACTCTATAGCTTATGCCAGCCACCCACTCCTGCCCCTCAACTATCGGACAGACTATAGAGATACGTTTTTAGCCTGGCTTTAAATAAGGTGATAGTGTCTGTACCCCGAACATGAGCAGGCAATTTGTTCCACAGGAAAGGAGCACGATAGGAAAAGGTGGCAGACACCTATGGAATTTTTAGTTATTCTTGGAATAACAAGGAGGCCTGCACCCTGCGAACGGAGTATTCGTGAAGGAGTATAAGGATGAAGTAAATCTTAGTACAGAGGGGCAAGCCCATGTAAGGCTTTAAAAGTCATAAGTAGTATTTTGTAATCTATTTGGAATTTAACAGGCAGCCAGTGAAGTGAAGCTAACACTGGGCTGATGTGCTCAAATCTCCTTGTTCTAGTAAGAATACGAGCTGCTGCATTTTGAATTAGCTGGAGCCCTTTCAGAGAGGAATTTGCACATCCAGACAAAAGAGCATTGCAGTAATCTAATCTTGAAGTAACAAAAGCATGTACTAGCTTTTCTGCATTATTTAGGGACAGTATCTTCCTAATTTTGGAGATATTCCTTGAGTGATAAAAAGCAACCCAAGAGATTTCCAATGTATGATTGGGGTGCAGAAATGAACAAAGTTGTTTTGAAATGACCTTTTCTAGTACTTTAGACAGGAATGGGAGGTTCGAAATGGGCCTGTAGTTGGACAAATCATTCACATCTAAGTTTGGCTTCTTAAGAAGTGGTTTGATGACTCCAAGTTTAAGAGTCTGTGGATGTGTCCAGATGCTAAAGAAGCATTGACAATATGTAGGAGTGGTGCTCCAATCACTGGTAGTAGCTCCTTCAAAAGCTTTGTTCGGAAAGGGTCTAGAAGACAAGTAGAAGATTTTGAAGAATTAACTACGGTATTAAATTCAATGAGCTCTACTGGAGTAAAAGAGTTCAGATAGGCCATCGGTTGTTTCGAGGATTGTGCATCTATGTGTTGAGTGAATGGAAGGACAGTCCCTATAGGAGGGGTGGCAGAAGAACTTTGAATCTTGTCCCTGATTGGGTGGCATAGGAGAGGGGAAGGGAGGGGGGACACAAGTGATGGGGAGAGACACAAAACATAACAAGACATACATTCAAGACAGTACAAAGACAACAACAACACTAAAGACTTGGCTGGCTGTAACAAGAGGTGAGGTTAGCATCAAGATGAACCAAATATTCATTAAAGTGGTATGTGTGTACGCGCATGTAAGTGGGCGTGAGCAGGTTTGTCACTTCCTGTGGAACATTGGTGGATGTGAAGGGCGCGACAGTGCGCGGCTGGCCCCGCCAACCAGTGGCCCCCAAGCATCGGGCCCCCCGCGCACACCCCGGCCGGGTCCCGGGGCCCCCACCCCCAGGCGGCCACACGCCCGACCCCGCGGGGAGAGCGCCCCCATGGCCACCGACCCCCCCCCCCACGCCACCCCCAGACACGCGGCCCCCCGGGGACAAGCGCCCCAGGCCCCAGCCGACAAGCCCACAAGGAGCCCACGCCCGGAGGCCAGGGAGGGGTACCCCGCCGAGCCCCCCACCCTATGTGATGTCATTAATTAGGCAGCACGGATGGCGCAGTGGGTAGCACTGCCGCCTCACAGCAAGGAGGTCCTGGGTTCGAATCCCCGTTGGCCGGGGCCTCTCTGTGTGGAGTTTGCATGTTCTCCCCGTGTCTGCGTGGGTTTCCTCCGGGTACTCCGGTTTCCTCCCACAGTCCAAAGACATGCAGGTTAGGCTGATTGGAGAGTCTAAATTGCCCGTAGGTATGAGTGTGCGAGTGAATGGTGTGTGTGCCCTGCGATGGACTGGCGACCTGTCCAGGGTGTATTCCTGCCTTTCGCCCAATGTATGCTGGGATAGGCTCCAGCCCCCCTGCGACCCTGTTCAGGATAAGCGGGTTCAGATAATGGATGGGATGGATGGATGGTATGAAGTGGTTACCTTGAAAAATGTGCTCCAGATGTCTAATTCCCTTATCATACCAAGTTGTAAAGTTTATTGTTTTTTTATTTTGTAGGATGTCAGGGTTGTTCCAGATGGGTGTGAGTCTGCATGGGACCAATGAGGACCTGTTTAATTTAAGAAGTTCCCACCATGCTGTCAGCGAAGAGCTAATGCTGATACAGCAGTGATGTTTGATGATGGGACTGATGAATGGTAAATCCTGTATTAAGATGTCATTACATAGTGATTGTTCAATATCCAACCAGCCACAATCTTGTTGATTTTGTGTCATCCATTGTACGATATATTTTAGTCTATTGGCCAAAAAATAATTATAGAAATTGGGAAGCTCAAGTCCACCCCTATTTTTGGCCTTCTGTAATGTTTTTATGCTTATCCGGGGTGGTTTAGATTTCCATAAGAATTTAGTCATTGCGGAGTCTAATGATTTGAACCATGCCCTGGGAGGTTTATTGGGGATCATTGAGAAAATATAGTTGATTTTTGGTAGAATTGTCATTTTGATTGTAGCTACCCTTCCCATGAGTGATGTGGGCAGAGAGCTCCAGCGAGTGAGGTCATCTTCTATTGTTTTGAGTAGGGGAGCGTGATTTAAGCGTATTAAATCAGATAGTTTGTCTGAGATGTTGATGCCCAGGTATTTGATGTTCCCGGATTTTAGTGGGATGGCTGTGCTGAACTGGAAGTCGTGAGCAATAGGAAGGGCTATTGATTTGTTCCAATTTATAGAGTAGTCTGAGATAGATGAGAATTTGTCTATGAGTGATAATGTTGCAGGTAGAGAAGTGTGTGCGTTTTGGAGAAAAATTAATACGTCATCTGCGTATAAGCTAATTTTATGGCTCATGTTTGCTGTTTGAATCCCTTTAATGTTCACGTCCTGTCAAATTGCGGCTGCCAGTGGCTCAATAAATAAGGCAAATAATGAGGGAGAGAGTGGGCCTGGTGCCCCTCCCAAGGTTGAAGTTTGGAGAGGTTTGGTCATTTGTTTTGATACATGCCCTAGGTGAATTGTATAGTATTTTAATCCAATTTATGAAGTTGTAACCGAATCCAAATTTTTGTAAGGTATTGAAGAGGAAGTTCCAGTTTACTCAATCAAACGCATTTTCTGCATCCAATGAGACAATTACGGCTTCTGTATTTTTAATGTTGCAGTGGTCTATCAGATCAATTAGTCTCCGTGTGTTGTTAGTAGATTGACGGCCCTTGATAAATCCAGTTTGGTCTTGGTGTATTAAATGAGGTGTTACTTTTTCGATTCTACTTGCCAGTGCCTTGCAAATAATTTTCAGGTCGGCGTTTATGAGTGATATTGGGCGGTAGCTAGATGGGAGTGTAGGGTCTTTGTCTGGCTTAAGGATGAGGTTTATATTTGCACAGTTCATGTTAGGGGAAAGTCTGGAGGTTTCTTTAACTTTGGTAACCATTCTATGGAAGGTTGGTGCGAGCATAGGCCAGAATGTTTTGTAGAATTCTGCTGGGAAGCCGTCTGGGCCTGGGGCTTTTCCATTGGGCATGTGTTCGAGGGCCTCCTGGAGCTCTGTTATTGATAACGGTAATTCCAGCATTATATTTTGCTCATCATTAAGTTTTGGCAAATTGATAGTATTCAAAAATTCTTCTATGTCTGTATTTGAAGGATTGATATTGGATGAGTACAATTTCTTTTAGAATTCCCTAAATATATTATTGATTTCTTCTGGGTCATGGGTTGGTCTTCCAGTTGAGTCTGTAACTGAGGTGGTCAATACTTTTTCTTTGTTTTGTTTCAACTGATAGCCTAAGAATTTACTTGATTTATTACTATGTTCAAAATTATTGAGGCGTAGTCTTTGTAGGTGAAATTGTATTTTCATATCTATTAGTTCTTGATATTTTATTTTAAGTTTCCTTAACTCGTCTAGTAGGTGTTCTTCTTGAGACTTTTCTTTTCTTAAGAGGTGAGATAGTATCCAGGGTTCTGCAAAGTATGTTTTTTATGTTGTCAGTCAGCTGATCAATTGAGTTAATGCTGGTTGTGTATGCATTTTGGCTGGAGCCAAGGAAATCCCCACAGTGCACAAACGAGTCTGTGAGCTCATTAATAAAAGCATTTGCAGTCCTGGAGGAAAGCTTACGGCTAAAGTAGAAAGTAGGATCTGGTGACACATGAAAAACTTGTGAGATTTGAAAAGTAATTAAATAATGGTCTGATAAGACAGGATTATTAGGCATGACTGCTATGTTTGCTATTTCTGTGTCATAAATTGAGGAACCAGTACGGAAAACAGGCGTGAACGTGCAGCTCGACTGCCAGGTGCACGTAGAGAGGGAACCATAAGGTGACCAGAGCTGGCAGACCGGAGTGGTCTAGCTGGGGAGTAGGGAGTGATCAAGGATTGTATGTAAGGTGGGGCAGTCCCCTTAGCAGCCTGAAATGCCAACACTAGGACCTTGAATCAGATGCGTGCGGCAATTGGAAGCCAGTGGAGGCCAATGAGAAGCGGGGTGACATGAGCCGACCTGGGCTGACTGGTGATCAAGCGGGCTGCAGCATTCTGGACCAGCTGGAGGGGCTTATGGCACATGCTGGGAGACCGGCTAGGAGGGAGTTGCAGTAATCCAGGCGGAAAATGACGAGCGCCTGGACTAGGAGCTGGGTGGCTTTCTCCGTCAGGAGATGACGGATACGGCGTATATTATACAGAAAGAACCTGCAGGTTCTGGCAGTGGAGGATACCTGTTGAGCCAGGGTGAGGCAGTTATCAAGAGTCACCCCAAGATTCTTTGCCGTACGGGAGGAGGAAACTACAAAGTCCTCAACAGTCAGTGAGAGGTCGATTGACGGAGAGGACTTAGCAGGGATGCAGAGAAGCTCAGTTTTGGCAAGGTTGAGCTTCAGGTGGTGGGAAGTCATCCACGCAGAGATATCAGCCAAGCAGGCAGAGATCCGTGTGGTGACTTGGGTGTCGGGGGGGAAGGAAATAAAGAGTTGGGTGTCATCAGCGTAAGAGTGATAAGAAAAGCCATGGGAAGAGATAACAGAACCAAGAGACATGGTGTATAGCGAGAATAGGAGAGGCCCAAGAACTGAGCCCTGCGGGACTCCAGTTTGTAGGGGGTGAGGGTCAGAGACTGAGACCCTCCAAGTCACCTGGTAGGAGCGACCAGAGAGGTAGGAGGAAAACCAAGCGAGTGCAGACCCTGTGACACCCATCCTAGACAGCGATGAAAGCAGAATCTCATGGTTAACTGTATCGAAGGCGGCCGACAGGTTGAGGAAGATGAGGACAGAGGAGAGGGATTTGGCTTTAGCAGAGTGGAGTGCCTCAGTGACCGCGAGCAGGGCGGTCTCAGTGGAGTGGCCACTCTTGAAGCCAGACTGGTTGGGGTATAAAGTGTATTTACAAAAGAACAGTGGAGGTGCTATTTACAGATTTAAACACATATTCACAAGACAAAGACACATGGGGTACATTACATTATTGGCATTTGGCAGACGCTCTTATCCAGAGCGACGTACAACAAAGTGCATAACTATAACCAGGGATAAATGCGCTGAAAGACCCTAGAGGGAAGTACAATTTCAATTGCTACCCGTACAACAAAGATAAGGCCCAGGGCCTTTTTAAACAAACAAACAAACAACAAACAACAAAACAAAAGTGACCAAACTTAACTATCCAAATACTGCTTACCTAGCCAACTAAAAATACCGAAACAAGTAAATCACAAAGACAACAATTAAGGTTCACAGGGAGGTAGGGAGGGATGGGGAGAGGTGCTGCTTGAAGAGGTGCGTCTTCAGTTTGCGCTTGAAGGTGGGGAGAGATTCTACAGTTCTGACCTCAACGGGGAGTTTGTTCCACCACCGTGGAGCCAGAACAGACAGTAGTCGTGAGCGTGAGGTGGAGGTTCGGAGAGGGGCAGGTGCCAAGCGGCCTGTGGAGGCTGAACGAAGAGTTCTGGCAGGGGTGTAGGGTCTGATGATTTTTTTGTAGGTAAGCTGGGGAAGACCCCTTAACTGCTTGTCACCAATGTTTTGAATTTGATGCGAGCCATAACAGGCAGCCAGTGGAGGGAAGTAAGCAGGGGGGTGACGTGTGACTATTTGGGAAGGTTGAAGACCAGACGAGCTGCTGCATTCTGGATAAGTTGGAGGGGTCTGATGGCGGATGCTGGGAGGCCAGCCAAGAGGGAATTGCAGTAGTCCAGGCGGGACAGAACCATCGCTTGGACCAGGAGCTGGGTCGAGTAGGGGGTGAGAAAGGGGCGGATTCTCCGTATGTTGTATTGGAAGAACCTGCATGACCGGGTCACCGCCGCAATGTTCTCGGAAAGGGACAGTCTGCTGTCCATCACCACACAGAGGTTCCTTGCACTGGGTGATGGCGTGAGTGTGGTATCGCTGAGGAAAATGGAGAGATCCAGATGGGGAGAGGTATTAGCAGGGATGAATATCATTTCAGTCTTACCTGGGTTGAGCTTTAGATGGTGGTTGTCCATCTAGCTCTGGATGTCACTCAGGGGCAGAAACCTGTGTATCAGATGGTGGGAATGAGATGAAGAGTTGGGTATCGTCCGCATAGCAGTGGTAGGATAGCCCATGTGCAGTGATCACAGGGCCAAGGGAACGAGTTTAAAGAGAAAAAATAAGTGGGGGGGAACTCCTGTGGCAAGGGGCCGAGTTGTCGATACCGTACCAGCCCAGGCAACCTGGAAGGAGCGACCAGAGAGGTAGGACTCAATCCAGTCCAGGGCTGTGCCACAGATGCCCATTGCTGACAGGCCGGACAGGAGGATGGAGTGATCCACAGTGTTGAAGGCAGCAGAGAGATCTAGAAGAATGAGGACAGAGGAGAGGGAGGCTGCTCGTGCAGCATGGAGCGACTCACTGATGGAGAGGAATGCAGTCTCTGTCGAGTGGCCCGATCTGAAGCCAGACTGATGGGGGTCTAGCAGGTTGTTGTTAGAAAAGAAAAAACAAAGTTGAGTAGAGGCAGCTCGTTCTATGGTTTTAGAAAGAAAAGGAAGAAGAGATACCGGGCGGTAGTTCTGGATGATGGAGGGATCCAGGGTAGGCTTTTTTAGCAGTGGAGTGATGTGGGCCCTCTTGGAGGATAAATCCACTTTTCTTAAAATAGAGTCGCCAATTACCAGAGTTTTTTCAACAGGTTTCACAGCCGGTGCGTTGCTGAGGGGGGAGAACCTGTTGGAAACGTGAATGGGCTGTTGGTGCACTGGTGGCTTAAGTTTTCAACTACGTTCCCGAACTGTAATCCACCCGCCTTGCTGCAAAGGCTCTGCCGGGGTACTACCTGGAAACGAGAAGGATTCTATTAACTTTTCGCTGTCTCGAATTTCGTACGGATGCGAGTTTCCAATTCAACAATCTTCTCCGTCAGCCTAGCATTTAACCTACACTTATCACAGGTAGAGTTATCAATAACTGCGGAGAAGAAATAAGTAAACATATCGCACACAGAACAGGAGACAGCCCAAGAAGGAGAGGGAAGGCCAGGGTGAGAGATGGGCGCCATTAGAATTCGTAAATAACTTACGTTTTATCTGACTGTATTTATTCCGTGAGCTTGTGGATGATATAGGACGCGGTGGGAATTTGGAGCACCTTATTGACGGTAGAGTAATCCAATGATTATTTTCAGAATATAGTATCAAAAATAGAAGCGAAGTTCAGCAGTTGCTTGGAGAAAAACACGCCTCTAGTTCGAACAGCAAACAGGAATATCCAGTTTTATATAATGGAGCTAATCAGCTGTGTCTAATGGGGAGATGGCTGAAATACTTGCTGAGACATTTGTGAAAGTACACAGCTCAAACAGTATTAATGACGAAAGTAAAAAGGGAAGAGAGACAATTATTAGAGAGAATAGTGGAGTAAAGGGAGATAATGAGGAGTCGAGCGAGATTATAAACACACTTTTCACTCAAGTGGAGCTTAATTATGTAATTAGGAAATCAGGGATAACATCACCATTAGAGTTTTATAATAAAGTGTGGAAAGAAGGGAGATTACCCACCAAGGAATCAGTAATTGTACCTATTTGTAAACCAGGAAAAGATCATAACAACCCAAGTAATTATAGAAATGGTAAATGGTTGGCATTTATATAGCGCCTTTATCCACAGCGCTGTACAATTGATGCTTCTCATTCACCCATTTATACACACACTCACACACCGACGGCGATCAGCTGCCATGCAAGGCACCGACCAGCTCGTCAGGAGCATTTAGGGGTTAGGTGTCTTGCTCAGGGACACTTCGACACAGCCCGGGTGAGGGATTGAACCGGCAACCCGCCGACTGCCAGACGATTGCTCTTACTGCCTGAGCCATGTCGCCCCCTGCCATGCAAGGCACCGACCAACTCGTCAGGAGCATTTAGGGGTTAGGTGTCTTGCTCAGGGACACTTCGACACAGCCCGGGCGGGGGATCGAACCGGCAACCCTCCGACTGCCAGACAATTGCTCTTACTGCCTGAGCCATGTCGCCCCACTATTATAGATTATAGACCTATAGTCTATATATGTACAATTATAGACCTATATCCCTGACATCTCACCTATGTAAAATTATAGAAAAGATGATAAATGAAAGACTAACATATTATATAGAAAAAAGAGGTTTAATGACACAATATCAAAGTGTGTTCAGGAAAGGAAGGGGAATTATGGATCCAACGCTTTGTTTAGAACATGAAATAAGAAAGGCTCAAATAAATAAAGAGAGTGTAGTAGCAGTCTTTTTTGATGTGGAAAAGGCGTATGATATGTTGTGGAAAGAAGGATTATTGATAAAGTTAGATAAATTAAGAATAGGAGGAAGAATGTACAGGTGGATAAAGGATTTCTTAAGAGATAGAGCAATTCAAGTTAGAGTAGGAAGATGTCATTCAAAGAAATACATTGTGGAAAATGGTACTCCACAAGGAAGTATAATTAGTCCTTTACTGTTTTCTATTATGATGAATGATGTATTTGCAAATATAGATACAAATATTGGAGTGTCAATTTATGCTGATGATGGTGCAATGTGGAAAAGAGGAAGAAATGTAGAGTTTATAGTGAAGAAGGTGCAAGAAGCTATTAGTAAAGTTGAAGAGTGGGGTTTTAAAGTGGGGTTTTAAGTTTTCATTAAAGAAAACAAAATCACTATTCTTTACACGGAAGAAGATAGGGAACCAATTAAACCTAAGATTATATAGGAAAGAATTAGAAAGAGTAAAATTTTTCACATTTTTAGGTTTATGGTTTGATGAGAGACTAACGTGAGCAATCCATCTCCAAAAGATAATTGACAAATGTAAAAAGGTATTGAATGTGATGAGGTATTTAGTAGGAACTGAATAGAGTGCAGAAATAACAGCAATGGCAGCTATATATAAGTTTAATCAGATCTGTTTTGATTATGGGTGTGTAGTATATGGATCTACAGCAGACAATTTGTTTTAAAAAATTGGAGGTAATACAATGGCATTAAGATTATGTTGTGGGGCAATTAAAACAACCCCAGTAGCAGTATTCCAAGTGGAGATGGGAGAAGCATTACATTACATTACATTACATTATTGGCATTTGGCAGACGCTCTTATCCAGAGCGACGTACAACAAAGTGCATACCCATAACCAGGGATAAGTTCGCTGAAAGACCCTAGAGGTAAGTACAATTTCAACTGCTACCTGTACAACAAAGATAAGGACAAGGGCCATTTTTTTTTTTTTTTTTTTTTTTTTTTTTGAACAAACAAACAAACAGAGCAAAAGTCACCAAAGTTAACTATCCAAACACTGCTTACCTAGCCAACTAAAATACTGATACACAAGTCACAGAGACAACAATTAAGGTTCACAGGGAGGTAGGGAGGGATGGGGAGAGGTGCTGTTTGAAGAGGTGTGTCTTCAGCTTGTGCTTGAAGGTGGGGAGGGATTCTATAGTTCTGACCTCAACGGGGAGTTCGTTCCACCACCGTGGAGCCAGAACAGACAGTAGTCGTGAGCGTGAGGTGGAGGTTCTGAGAGGGGGAGGTGCCAAGCGGCCTGTGGAGGCTGAACGAAGAGGTCTGGCAGGGGTGTAGGGTCTGATGATTTTTTGCAGATAAGCTGGGGAAGACCCTTTAACTGCTTGGAAGGCTAGCACCAATGTTTTGAATTTGATGCGAGCCATGACAGGCAGCCAGTGGAGGGAAGTAAGCAGGGGGGTGACGTGTGAGTATTTGGGAAGGTTGAAGACCAGACGAGCTGCTGCATTCTGGATGAAGCACCACTGAATCTAAGAAGAACACTTTATTTAAATTATTGGGTAAATTTACAAGGTCATAGCAATCAGCATGCAACTCAGAGTACACTAAAGCCTTGTTGGAAAAAAAGAAAGAAAGATAAAGAGCTTTGGGTGGGTCATTGATCAAAAAACAAGAGAAAAAGAGATTAGGGAGAAGAAGATAAGTCCAACCATTCCTTTTCCAGCATTTCCCCCATGGTTTTTTCTGGAGATTATGGCTGAGTTTGAACTTTTAGATAAAATAGGAGGAATAGATTTGAACAGTATTGCAAATTCTTACATAGGAAATAGGTATTATGGATGTACCTATATGGATGTACCTATATGGATGTAATATACACAGATGCATCAAAAACCAGCAATAATAGGGTTGAAGTTTTATATGTTGTGCCAGAATTTTAAATCGTATATAAGAAAAGATGGAGGAAGTAAGACCACTCAAAGTAATTATATGCTCAGATTCCAGTGCAGCATTAACAAGTATAAGAAACAACTATTCGGCATGTAGACAGGTCATTGAATTAGAAATATTACAGACATTATATAGAATTCAAAGGATGGGGTTAATTGTTAGTTTTTTATGGGTACCAGCACATGTGGGAGTAGAAAGCAATGAGGTTGCTGATAAATATGGCAAAAAAAGCAACAAATAGAGATAATATAGAAATGAGGATAAACTTTAGTCAGGCAGAAATTAAGAGTTTGATAAAAAATGAAATGAGGAAAAGATGGCAAAATCAATGGGATAATGAAAGGACAGGACACCATTTTTATAAAATCCAAAAAAGAGTTGGAAAGATGAGAAAGACAGGAAGGAGTAGAAGAGAGGAGACTGTAATATCAAGATTGAGGTTTGGACATACCGACCTAAGCAAGACCCTTTGGTTAATGAAAAAACACAAAAGTGGGAGATGTGATTTCTGCTCTCAAGAAGAAACAGTCGAGCATATAATGATAAGTACAACTTGGACAGAGAAAAAATTATTAAAGAGTTGAGAGATAAGGGAGTAGAATGGGATTTGGCAGAAGTATTGCAGGGAGATTCAGGGTGTTTCTTACTTGTGTTTCGATTCTTGAGAAGAACGGGGTTGCTGAACAGGATTTAGTATTATTATTATTATTATTATTATTATTATTATTATTATTATTACTTTTCTTTCTTTTCTTTTTTTATTATGAGGGAAGAGAATCCTGATCAACACTCCTTTCCAGTGGGTGGCGGTAATGCACCAAAAAGTTTTTTCAAACTGCCACGTCGTAAAACCTCAAGAAGAAGACTACTCTTGGGACCACTTTGACAACAACAAGCACTGGCCCTTTACGAAAGTGTTCTGCTCAAGGCCGTGCTCGGCAACTGATAGGGTATTCCACAGCATCAGACATCCAATACGAAATACTTACGTCGGAAGTCTCGTGAAGGTTGACGCCAATATGGGAGTAAAGACGGAAGTGTTCCGCGTGAGTAAAATATAATCTCGTTGTTTGTCGATAAATATTGTCACTTCTTAAATCGAATTGCAAGGTGGACAGTTATTGCTTTTAAACAACATAACTGGATAGACGAGATGATTCACTCGCTGAAGAATTTACAAATACGACCGCACTACATCTTGCTGTTAGCATGTGGTCACATTACTCTAAATTATTTTTCCCAAATTAATATTAGCACAGGGAACTCACTAAACAGATTATCCGAACGAAGGAGAGTTTCACCTGACCCGTTTAAAGCGATAAATGCTGTGAACTAGTGAAGAGTCATCAGAGCTGTTTTCCTGATCCGTCATCGACTAACAGTCAGAACCTCAAATAAAGGCATCAGCAATGAAGGTCGTTCGTTAGCTACTTTTCCAATTCATGTTGTATTACTGCAAGTTATTTGGTTTTAATTCTGTTTCCCAGTGACCTGCTTTATCACTGGTGTTAGGGAAATTGACCCTTTCACATATCACAGGTGAGCATCGTCTGATGAAACAGATCCACAGTAAAACAACAATAGCTATACTTGAGTTTAACTTATATCCTATTTATTTGCAAAGAAATAACAGAAAGTGAGAGAGCTTACCGGCTCTGATTTGAATCAGATATGGTAAGACTTATGTATAGTTTTCAGTACACTGGCCCAGAAGGGGCGGCTTTTCAAAAACAAAAAGACGTGAAGCTGGCCACAAACATTTATCAGTATTTTGTCTTCTGATTCCCCTTTGTTGACTGCTGTAAGACCGGAATGTGCTCGCTACCCCCTTTCTTGGAGAAGCAGAGACATTAATCTCAAAGGCTGTCTGTCTGCTGGGGTGTGAGAGACAGAGAAAGACTCCTAGTAAACACTTAAATCAGAAAATGGTCTATACAGGTTATAAAGATTACAAGATTATTAGCACACATTGCCAATTCAGAATCCATTAAGAAAATAACCCTTACACTGGTATCTTGCATTACATTATGGTACCCTTGCAATTGTGTGTTTGTGTGTGTGTGGCACATGCTGGATAAGCACTTCATACAGTGTCTGTGTAATATTAAACCAGTGCTTAATGATTCTGTTTCTGTTCAGATGATGCTGATGAAATGCTGTCTTTTCAGATGATGCTGTACCTGTCCTTTCCTGTGGCCATGTTCTGGATCTCCAATCAAGCAGATTATTTTGAAGAGTATGTAGTGAAAAAGAAGGTTAGTGTAATGATTTAAACTTTTCCCATCCCTCCCTGTCTTTCTCATTCTGTTCCTTCCTCCATCTCTCCTGTTTAGCTTCCCGCTTCCTCTCTGTTTGGAACTTCTAGCATCCCATTCAAGGGATGCTAGAATGCTAGAATATCAAATGTTAGAATAGCGTGGTGGTTAAGGTACATGACTGGGACATACAAGGTCGGTGGTTCGGTCCCCGGTGTAGCCACAATAAGATCCGCACAGTTGGGCAAGGCCCTGGCCCTGGCCCTGCAGTGCTCCAGGGGAGGATTGTCTCCTGCATCTGTCAAATGCCATTAATGTAATGTGGGTCATTCTGTGAACAGTCAACCAGAGGTGTGGGGGGAAATTGGAGTGGTCACTCAGAAACACCCAAAAAGTGGGAATTGGGGTTGATGAGCGCCATATCACTGGCATTGTGGGGGCATTGTGGGGGCGACATGGCTCAGGCAGTAAGAGCAGTCGTCTGGCAGTCGGAGGGTTGCCGGTTTGATCCCCCGCCCGGGCTGTGTCGAAGTGTCCCTGAGCAAGACACCTAACCCCCAAATGCTCCCGACGAGCTGGTCGGTGCCTTGCATGGCAGCCAATCGCCGTCGGTGTGTGAGTGTGTGTATGAATGGGTGAATGGAGAAGCATCAAATTGTACAGCGCTTTGGATAAAGGCGCTATATAAATGCCTGCCATTTGCCATTTGCATTAAAGGAGCACTGTCACACTTCTTTCAGTTGAGCTTATTTGGATTAAATGCTTAAATTATGTGTGTAGGCATTTTTAATCTAGCCGGTTCCTAAATATGGGGCAAAACTCAAAACAAACACGTCTAGTGACATCACTGGACATATTTGGCTTGAATCTCCAACCTGTGTTACACAGAAGGTAACAGGCGCTCAAACTCCACCCTTGAACACAGAGACCGGTTTATGGACGGCCAGCCATCCAGGCGATGACATGACACTTCAATGAAAATATGGTAATGTTTGCATAAAGATATCACGGAACCTACCTTGGCTAGCCTGGGTGATATGAAGACAGCTCTGACTTTGCCGAGTTACGGCACGGCTCCACTGCAGCCATCAACGTCAGCAATCGCCATCAGCCATCATTTTGACAGCCTACTGTTGTGTTTTGCTAGCTCACTTGACATAGGATGTCGACAGCTATGATTTGAAAATTTAGAGGAAGAATTGCGTGAACACGAGAGACAAGGGGTCCAGAAGGGCAACTAAGCAAGTAAATATCTAGCTAACAAGCTGTATCAAAATCTTGGCTGAGGATACTTCTTCCAATTAATCCTCCTCTTGCTGCAGAAGAAGTTGGTAAGTACTGCAGGATGTAGCAAGGGTTCGATCGAAGTTATTATTGGCAGTGATGCAATCTTGCTCATGCAATTCTTCTTTAAAATCGAAAAGCTTGTCCTTTAACTCGACGAAGTCAATCAAATGACACTCCCAGAAAATAAGGTAACGTTGGCATACAAATGTCACATTACCTAACTTGGCTGGCTCAGGACAGCCAAGTTAGGTAATGTGACATTTGTATGCCAACGTTACCTTATTTTCTGGGAGTGTCATTTGATTGCCTGGATGAGTGGCCATCCATAAACCAGTCTCTGCGTTCAAGTGCCCGTTACCTTCTGGGAAACACAGGTTGTGTGTTTGTTTTGAGAAGTTTTGCCCCGTTTAGGAAACGGCTACACTGACGGTGATTTAAAAAATGCCCACACAATGCATTTTATCCAAATAAGCTTGACTGAAAAAAGTGTTAAAAAAGTGATAAAGCTCCTTTAAAGCAGGGAAAATGTGAAAACGTGTGCTCTGACACACTTTCTGTCTGCTTTCAGATTAGGAACTGTGGATTTGAGGTCCTGTTTTAACTGATCAAAACCATGCCAAGGCATTGGAGTATCCACTCAGTTATTTAGTGGATACATACATAAGTAGGTGCCCTGCAATGGACTGGCGACCTGTCCAGGGTGTATTCCTGCCTTACGCCCAATGTATGCTGGGATAGGCTCCAGCCCCCCTGTGACCCTGTTCAGGATAAGCGGGTTAAGATAATGGATGGCCGGATGGATACATAAGTAGGTCTATTTTGAAGAACAGAAAGTTTACTCTGAGCAGTATTATGGAAATCATAATCTGAAAGTAGGCAGGAAATTGTGCCAGGTGTACAGGTTTTCAGTGGTTTCCCTCC
This sequence comes from Conger conger, assembly GCF_963514075.1. Taxonomy (NCBI): domain Eukaryota; kingdom Metazoa; phylum Chordata; class Actinopteri; order Anguilliformes; family Congridae; genus Conger; species Conger conger. Next base: position 20,220,882 of record NC_083775.1, read on the forward strand.
CTTTAATGCCAAAGATCTGATGCTCCAAAATCGACACAAACCCCCCCCCCCCCTTTTTTTATTTTAGGAGCCAATATCTCTAGAAAGACAAAATTCAATCAGGCTAATATTTTGCATATCCTTTATTGCATGTGTAAGAATATTTACCACTCCAATTTTGAGTAAATTTTGAGTGGTTACCCCCCCTCTGGTTGAATTTCTCACAGAATGACCCATGTAAAATATAAAGTCTTCGAAGGTTGAAATATTATGGACCCAATATTCTAGCGGCCAGTGCTTAAAAATGTCTGTGTCAGGAGTGGTGGCACACATTGACTTGTCTCTGTTGGATAGCATTGACCAAGTCTGACCATCTGGAGAAGACATACGTCGAGGAAATTAATTATAATTTCTATAACTTGTGTATAATCACTTCTGGTTCCTCTGAAACAGTTTATCACATATTTTGACCTGTTTTACCCATGCAACCCACAGAGAGAGATCTACCCACCGGATGAGAAGATGCATGTAAGTGATGAATTGTGAATGTTAACTTGGTCGATAAAAGAGTATGAATGGTAAGCATCTGATCTGAAACAGTTTAGTTTAACAGTGAATTAAAAAAATATATATTCTGAATTTTCTCATTTATACTCACTGAGCAATTTATTAGGAACTAATACTGGGTAGGGCCTCCCTTTGCTCTCAAAACAGCCTCAATTCTTCACGGCATGAGATTCTGTACCATGTTGACATGAATGCATGACACAATTTTTGCAGATTTGTCAGATGCACATTCATGCTGCGAATCTCCCGTTCTACCACATGCCAAAAATGTTCTATTGGATTCAGATCCAGTCACTGAAGAACATTGAACTCTTTGTCATGTTCATTTTGCTTTGTGACGTGGTGCATTATTATGCTGGAAGCAGCCCTTAGAAGATTGGTACATTGTGGCCATTAAGGGATACACATGGTCAGCAACAATACTTGAATAGGCTGTGGCATTCAAGTGATGATTCATTGGTATTAACAGGCCAACATTGTGCCAAGAAAACATTTCCCCACACCATTACACCACCGCCACCAGCCTGGACTGTTGACACAAGGCAGGTTGAGTCCATGGATTCTTGCTGTTGCCACCAAATTCTGACCCTGCCATCTATATGCCTCAGCAGAAATTGAGATTCATCTGGCCAGGCAAAATTTTTTCAGTCTTCAACTGTCAAGTTTTGGTGAGCCTGTACCCACTGCAGCCTCAGCTTTCTGTTCATTTTTGCTGACAGAAGTGGAACCCGACGTGGTCTTCTGCTGTTGTAGCCGCCTTAAGGTTCGACGTGTTGTGCATTCTGAGATGCTTTCCTGCTCACCACAATTGTACAGAGTGGTTATCTGAGTCACCGTAGCCTTTCTGTCAGCTCGAACCAGTCTGGCCATTCTCCGTTGACCTCTCTTTTCAACAAGGCATTTCCATCCACATACCTGCCGCTCACTGGATGTTTTTTGTTTTTTGCACCATTCTGAATAAACTCGAGAGACTGATGTGCGTGCAAATCCCAGGATATCAGCTGTTACATCAGCTGTCAAACCAGCCCGTCTGGGTCCAACAATCATGCTGCGGTCAAAATCACTGAGATTGCATTTTCAAAGAAACATGGTTTGAGAATTGGAACATTTCAGAATTGTGAATGACCTCCATCCTCAATGCATTCCTAATTCTTTGTTTCATCTTTGCCATCTTGAAATAGAATGCTGCAAACAAATTCTATGAGTGCTCAGAATTCGTGACCAATCACATCATTTGTAAATGTATCTGCTGACTTAACCGTGGTAGCATGTGCCACCTGAGGATGATAGCAAACACTTGACACCTAGCTAACTAGTTGCATATCTTTTTCAGAACAGTTATCAATGGCTAAGAAGCGAGCTGGCTATTGATTTTTTTTTTTTTTTTTTTTTTCTGTGCAGTACCTCATTATTAACTATTTCGGTTCTGCTGTCTTCCAACATGTCAGTAGACCTTTGAGTAACTGCATAAAGGAGGGGCAGGAGTAATTCTGGTCATTTCTGTGGACAGAGAAAGGAGCTGGACGACTTCAAGGAGCGAATGCGAGATCGAAAGGAACAGCGGCTGCTTAAACAGATGGGCATGCAGTCAGAGGAGTAAAGAGGACAGGGCAGCAGAGGAAGATGAGGAGCAGGTGGGTGAGAAGGAGGAAGAAGAAGAAGGAAGAAAAGGCTGTTTAATTCCAACCTGCAGCCAGAATCCTGTGGTGCACTCTGGGTGTCCTGTGGGTACAGCAGTGCCTTTAAGATCAAGTGTTTCAGTTCCATGTCAGTTCAGGAAAGAAATTATTTGAAAAACCATGGGCATATTTAAATTCATGCCCTGATCAGAATAAAACAATGCAAAGATGTGAATGCAGCAGCAGCACGTGTGCGCACCCATGCACCTGAAGAAGGCGTTGAGATGTAACATACTAGATTAAAACACAGATGTAATTGCTATGGAAATGTGTTATTTATTGTCTTTCACAACTGAAAAATGCATATCCTACTTTTAGAGTTTTTGTTGTATATACCGCCTTTCATTAAAATTCTAAATTATTGTGCTTTATAATGAGCAAGCTCTTTTTTTATTTGAATGGATGTAAACTGGGGTTTGTTAGAGTGAATCACCCCACTACTTCTGTTCAACAGCACTTCTGTGAACACGCATGTCTTTGTTATTTAGCCTCTGTTCTATCAGCGAGCTACTTTTACTAAAACATATGCCACAATTTAGTGCCCCAAAGTGAGTTATATTAATTGCACTACAAAGGAAATGTATCTATGATTCAGTTAATTGCCTATTCCTAAATGTATTTAACTGTATTGTATATTTGACCTTTTTTGGATCAGTCAATTTCACTTCCCAAATATGAAACCCAAGTATCTGTGAACTACTGGAAATGCTCAAAATGATCCCCCAATGAGGCTTGTTTCGTGTTTAATGATCTTAATAGAGGCCTGTGTGTTCAGGATTCTGTTACAGTAGCAACAGAGGTTGATTTTCTACATGTTGCCGGGAGAGAAATGTGCTCAGAAAATAGTTGGAAGGCAGTATATTTGTTGCCCTGAAGGCTGTAACTAATAGGCGTCAAGGCGTCTTCAAGACGTCCCTGGATACACCGTGTGCCAGATAAAAAAAAAAAACATTTTAATGCATTTCTAATCAAGTAAGGGGCTTCTTATTCATGCTGAGCTACTGCAGCCAGGTTGCATGTAAAAATGGAAGCTTTGAAAATATGCCAGATATAGTCTCTATCTTCCATGACAAACATTTTTTTTGCAGTCTCTGTTTTCAGACTGCATGAATCCTATTTTCTAAATACACGTATTATTACAAATGAAACTGTACAAGATAAATGTATTTTGAGTTTAAAGAGGTTTAGAAAGTAGCTTTTGTGTTCTGGGAGAAATGTGTCTATAAACTTGTCCAACAAATGACTTTAATTTGGGTTATTCTTTCAGTGCGCAGTCATTGGCAGATCAGGTAAGACAGGCTCTCTCACCCACTCGATAACAGACCAAGAGAATTCTAATGAGAAAAATATTTTTTAACTTTAATAAGACCTAAAGAAGATTACATCAATTAAGAGGCAGAATTGCAGCCAGTTTCACCCATGATTGAAAGTACCTTGATTTCGTTCAACTTCAACGCTCCGGACGTGACGTGAGTGTTATGTTTTTTTCCCCCAGTCACTTAAAAGTTTCCGTGAAAAGTCTGAAACCCGGAAGTAGCAAGATGGCACCAAGTGGATTAAAGGCGATTGTTGGGGAGAGTAAGTGCAAACATTTAGCAATAAGAATAACAACATGATTTTTATTATATGTGAAATAAGTTCAACTTTGCTCAGTATGGGCTTCTCTTAAACAGTGTTTTGTCCGTTTGACTTCCAGCTATAAGGAAATTCAGACCTAGCTTTTTCCAGCGTCACTCACCTAACGTTATAAAGTCACAAGGGCTGGATTGCTTCCGTGTGGCACCCTTTCCATTGATGCTTTTGTGAAGTTTCGCAATTTACATTTAAGCGTCAACCTTTCACTCATAATCCTACTGCTGTTTTGGGAAATATGTTTCGTGTTTTGAGCGAGTTAATGACAGTGTTACACACTCATTAACACATTGTCTCTAATGCTTGACAGCCACCATAGCTTGTGCGTTTCTTAAAAGTTTATCGACAGAGAGTTGCAGCTAATGTTGTCTGTAATTCCACTGTAAGTCATTAACCCGCATCGAGCGAGATATTATGTAGCATGTCATTAATCTGTCCTCAATAGTTCGAAGATTTTGCCTATATTTGAATAGTGCTTTTGGAAGCGTCTTTCGGTGCATCTGGTCATACATTTCATTACACGTATTTTGATAAGGAATAAATATCGTTCCAGTGTCAGAAGGAAGGCCAGTAATTGTAATGACCTTTACAGTATGTCGTATAACGTTTTTCATTCAGTATGTGGATTCAAGACGGTGCAACAGCTAAGATGCTGATAGCTGAGACAGACTGCGGAAATGGAGTCGTTGTGTGATTGTCACATGATTGTTATGGTGTCATGTTACAGACTTTTCGTGTGAACCATTCGTGCCTACTTCTACTTCTACTTCTAAAACAACAAGTTAAATGAATTTTGCTAAACCACCAGATATAAAATGGTCGTTTTTCAAATTTGTAGTACAACGTGCGTTTTATGTTCTGTTGATGGTTTTAAGAAGTATAATCTGAGCTCATATGCCAGAATGCAGAGTCGATGTTAAAATGAGCTCAGTGATGGTCTGAGACAGAATTGATGTTCATTTTTGTGACCCCCTCGCCACATACACACACATCACAGATACAATAGTGAGTACAAGCACACAGAGTACATTGGTGAAATCCAGCACTGGTATTGTTTAATTAAATATCTAATTTGCTCGGTCGCCAGAGGAATGGTGTGTTTCAGAGAGATTGAGAGAATGAGTGTGAGGAGGCAGAAAACTGACCTATGCTCTCCTCTTCAGAGATCCTCAATGGAGTTATCAAGAGTGTGAAGAAGGATGGAGAATGGAAGGTATGCCCACCCCCTTCTCTCTCTCATATCAAGGGGACCTCGTTAATGCCACATTTGTTATTGCACTAGGGTTACCCTCTTGGCTGGTTGGCATTTTATAACCATATTACAAAGACAGACAATAGCAAGATCACATGTACTTCAGATACTTACACTAGCCCGAGAGACTGTATACAGTACAATGTCTACGACAATGCCTTTAGACTGCTGTTGTGCTGCAAAAGCTGTATATAAACAGGAAGCTGTTAAGAAAGTGGGAAGAGTTTGTGTCTATCATGTATCATTTTACCATAAGTTTCCGTGTTGCTATCTAGTGAAATGTTTTTAATTCTGGCTGCACAATCAGAGACTCAAAAAGCCCAGTGGTATTGAATGCATCTCTGTTGATGTGCTTTTGGAGGGCACATTTCATATTGAGATGGAGTTGTGATAGTGAAGTGATGCAGAAATTGGTTTACAGGATTCCCTGATCTGTGTTTCTCACTCGAATTTAACGCCATCTTCCCATCAAGTGGCAGCAGCCATTTTGGCCAAATCATGTCCCGCTCTCTCCCTCCATTCTTCACGTTCCTCTCCTCCCTCTGCCCCCTCTCCTCCCTCGCTCTCCCTCCATTCTTCACGCTCCTCTCCTCCCTCTGCCCCCTGTCCTCCTTCACTCTCTCTCCCTTCTCTCCAGGTTCTGATTGTGGATCACCTCAGCATGCGGATCCTCTCATCCTGTTGCAAGATGTCTGACGTCATGGCAGAGGGGGTCACCAGTGAGTGAGGGGTGTGGTGTAGCGGGGGCCAGGGTGTGTGTTAGTGTGCAAGTGTGTGTAGTGGCAGCGCTGGTCCCTCCCTACCTCCCTGTGAACCTTAATTGTTGTCTCTGTGACTTGCTTTGTGTATCGGTATTTTAGTTGGCTAGGTAAGCAGTGTTTGGATAGTTAACTTTGGTGACTTTTGCTCTGTTTGTTTGTTTGTTAAAAAAAAAAAAAAAAAAAAAATGGCCCTTGTCCTTATCTTTGTTGTACAGGTAGCAGTTGAAATTGTACTTACCTCTAGGGTCTTTCAGCGAACTTATCCCTGGTTATGGGTATGCACTTTGTTGTACGTCGCTCTGGATAAGAGCGTCTGCCAAATGCCAATAATGTAATGTAATGTAATGGTGGGGTGTAATATTTGGGGGTGGTGGAGCTCTGAGCGTGGGTAGGGCGGGTTGTGTGTTTAATATGAGGTTGTGAAGTTTGAGTTGAGTGAGTGTATGGTGAAGGGGGTTATGATATGGGGAATATCTGACTGTGACTTTGCAGTTGTGGAGGACATTAACAAGCGAAGAGAGCCAATCTCCAGCCTGGAGGCCATCTACCTCATCTCCCCTGTGGAGCAGGTCAGGCCTGTTTCAACCACCCAATGTACACTACTCATACTGACCACATTCTGTGAGGTGCTGAGTGACTACATCTGTTTAAACTACGTCCATCATTCTCTGTTCCTCTCACATCTAAACCCTTTCTACTTTCTCTCCTTCTAAACCTCTCTCATCCCTCTCTCCTGCCTTCTCCCCTCTCCCTTTTTTCTCTCTCCCCTGCAGTCAGTTCGTGCTCTCATCAACGACTTCAAAGAGACAGCCTTCACTTACAAAGCGGCTCACATCTTCTTCACTGACAGTAAGGCACACCGTCCACACTACAGATCTTTCATACAGAAAGTGCTGCTTGCATGCAGTTGATGCTTGGCCTTCGTTATTTTCTATGGAGAGAAATGCACTGAAGAGAATTGAAAATTTAGTCTTGCAGTTCACCAGTGTTCGAATTATTTTTACTGTTCGATGCTTGATGATGTGGCATTGACCAACCAGTCGCTGCCAAATTTAAGAGACTGAACTAACTTATCATAATGCCCGACAGTCTCCTGGTCTTGAAGCCTGAGAGTTAAAAACATGGAACTTTATTAAAAGTTTATTAAAGAAAACTGCACAAATCTTTTGTCTTTAGATTAGATTGCTTGACAGAGGCTTGTTGAGGTTATCCATGGCCCTTGCTTTCAGTTTGGCTGGAGATACCACCCACTTCTATTTGGGTGTCACCATGAAATACATTCTCTTTTGGGTGGAGGTTCTCATCAACTTTCTGATTATGGTGTCTGTTAGGGTGTGCTTGAGTCACCCTGTACTGGAGTCTCCATGATGCGTCATATCTGTGTGTGTTTGTGTGTGTGTAGTTTGTCCAGATAGCCTCTTTGGTGAAATTGGGAAGTCCAGGGCTGCTCGTGTCATCAAAACCCTGAAGGAGATCAACGTAGCCTTCTTGCCCTATGAGTCTCAGGTGTGTCATTCTCGTTCTCTCTTTCTCTCCAAAGTATGTCTCTTTCCTCTCTTCTCTTCTAAGTATGTCTCTTTCCTCTCCTCTCTTCTAAATATGTCTCTTTCCTCTCCTCTCTTCTAAATATGTCTCTTTCCTCTCTTCTCTTCTAAGTATGTCTTTCCTCTCTTCTCTTCTAAGTATGTCTCTGTTATCCTTTAAGACATTTACAATTTTTGCTGCAAACCTGTGTGTACAAATGTCCTCAGAAAGCAGAGAGCGGTGGTTGTCGATTGCCATCTGCCATTTCACGCAGACGCGAAGCCCGTTTGTCAGGTGTTCTTCCTTCGCTCACGTTTTCTTGCTCCTCCCGTCTGTCCCGTCAGGTGTTCTCCCTGGACGATCGCGGCTCCTTCCACGGCCTGTACAGCCCGCAGCGTGTGCGAGATAAGAACCGCGTGCTGGAGGCGCAGGCCGAGCAGATCGCCACCCTCTGCGAGACGCTGAAGGAGTACCCCGCCGTCCGCTACCGCTGGTAACGCCTGCTGCCGTGGCAACGGCGTCACGTTAACGTCCTCATGCTTACGCTATGTGGGAACCTGTTTCATGAGGTTCTCTCGCATCATGGTCCCATGAGCCATGTTATCGTCCGCTGCTTTTACCTAATTGTGAGTTGAAGTTTTGTATCTGAGGGTGCCCGTGGTTGGCGTAGATGTATTAACATGGCTCTCCCTCTCTCACAGTGGTCCTGAGGAAAATGCTGCTCTGGCTGAGATGGTTCTGGACAGACTGAATGCTCATAAAGCAGACAATCCCAGCATGGGAGAGGTGAGACCACAGGCACTGTGCTGCTCGACTATGCTGCAGTTCACCACAGTGCACTGTGCTACCTTGCGCTCTGCTGCAGTCTCCTGCACAGCAGCTGTACACTGCACTGCCCTGCACTAGAGCATTCTGTACTGCACTGCACTGCCCTGCACTAGAGCATTCTGTACTGCACTGCCCTGCTTGTCACTGTGCTTCAAACACATGGCTGTATTTTACTGCAGTGCTACATGCAATTGTACTTTTACTTTAGCATAGTGCAATTTAAACTATACTACACTGCAGTGCTCTTCATTAGGGTTGAGGTGGAAACTTCTGAGATGTGTGTGTGTACATGTGTGTGTGTGTGTGTGTGTGTGCGCGCGTGTGTGTTTTGTATGTGTTCCCATGTGATAGTTAATTTTGCTTGTTTCTCGGGGTGACTCACTTTGCTGAATTTCCCCATAACAGCTGTGCTGTTTGAGACCGTAAGCTGGATTTGCCTTCCATCTACTCTAATAAGACAATTAATGAATTTCATTACATAAATACACTTTATCACAGAGGAAAAATCTAGGTTGCCATATTTTGCCATACTGATTTTGGAATGGCCGCTTTTATGAAAGTGGAGAGAAAGGGATGTTGCTATCTATCTGTGTCTAGGAGAAGGCACACTCTTTATTGCTAAAGAGGTGCAGATGCATACAATCATACAGCTTCAGTAAATGTTCACATCACAAATACTGCATAGGGCTTTAGTCCTGACCTATGCTCTACTACTGTGTAGCATTTAGTCCTGACCTGTACTCCAGTTCTAATGGGGTTTTAATTCTGGCCTCAACTAGTGCATGGAGTTCGAATATTAAACACAACACTGCTGTGCTGTGCAACACTGGCACTTCTCTAGAAGAAGTAAATGTACAGTACACTCTCTCTCTTTCTCCCTCCTGACTTTCTCTCTTTTCGCTTCTGCTGTTTATCTCCAGTCTTCCTTTCTGCCTTCCTGCGGAGAGCCCTTCTGCTTCCAATGGGGTTTCAAAGGCATGTATTCACCCACCTGCCTTTCCTTCTCCTTCTTCATCCATCTCTTCTGCTGTGGTCACATCCATCTGTCCCTCTACTTTTCCTTCCTCTCTACTCCCTCTCCCTCACCAACCATTCCCTGTCCTTTCGCATTGTGCATGCACACATATGAACACACACATACACCCACATATAAGTACATTGGAATGACAGGTCATTCATGAGTACACGGTTGACAGGTTGTATTTTTGGTTGACAGGGAGCGGACAAGGCACGTTCGCAGCTTCTGATTGTGGACCGCGGTCACGACCCGATTTCCCCAATTCTGCATGAGCTGACCTTCCAGGCAATGGTCTACGACCTCCTGGAAATCGACCAAGACATCTACAGGTGAGCTCAAACCTCCTCTACAAGCCAAAACATCTACAGGTGAGTTCACACCTCCCCTACAATCCAGCACATCTACAGGTGAGCTAACACCACCTCTACAATCCAACACATCTACAGGTGCGCTCACACCTCCCCTATAATCCAACACATCTACAGGTGAGCTCAAACCTCACCAATAATCCAACACATCTACAGGTGAGCTCACACTTCCCCCTACAATCCAACACATCTACTGGTGAGCTAACACCACCTCTACAATCCAACACATCTACAGTTGAGCTCACACCTCCCCTGCAATACAACACATGTACAGGTGAGCTCAAACCTCCCCTACCATCCAACACACCTACAGGTGAGCTAACACCACCTCTACAATCCAACACATCTACAGGTGAGCTCAAACCTCACCAATAATCCAACACATGTACAGGTGAGCTCAAACCTAACCCTACCATCCAACACACCTACAGGTGAGCTCTCACCTCCCCTACAATCCAACGCATCGACAGGTGAGCTCACACCTCCCCTTCAATCCAAATCATCTACAAGTTAGTTTACCTGTAGTCCCAGACAGCCTAGTTCTGGTGCAGGTCTTGTCTGAGTGTGTTTGTGTGTTCAGGTGTGCAGGTGCGAGCGCTGGTCAGTGTATTGGTGATTGTGTTTCAGGTACCAGTCGACAGGGCTTGGGGACTCGCGGGAGAAGGAAGCCCTTCTGGATGAGGACGACGAGCTGTGGCTTCAGCTCAGGCACATGCACATCGCTGATGTCACAATGTAGGCCCCGCCCACGGCGTTGTGCTGTCCTCCTCATAACCCCTCCCATTTTTATAAAATAAATGTATCGCTTCTGTTGTTTTGTATTTCGAATGCTTTTCTCCGTCTCTCCCTCATATTGATCTCTCCCACTCTCTTTTGCTTGCTCTCACCTCTCTCCCCCTCTCCCTCTCTTCCTCTCCCTCTCTCAGGAGGGTATCTGAGCTGCTGCGGACCTTCTGTGAGAGTAAGCGAATGTCCACAGACAAGGTAAATACAGAGCAGACCGAACACCTCTCAGTTTGTGACCACTGTACGACCATTGGAGATCATAGTGACCAGATGATTAAGATAGTGACTTCTGTATGACCATTGGAGATCATAGGGACCAGATTATTAAGATTGAACACTGTATGACCATTAGGAGGTGTTGCAACCAGACTATTGAGAGAGTGTCTTTCCCCTCCAGGCCAATATTAAAGACCTCTCTCAGATGCTGAAGAAGATGCCTCAGTACCAGAAGGAGTTGAGTCTGGTGAGTCGGCCATTTTGTAAAACCTTGTGAAGCTATTTCCTTGCGGTTAACCTTTAACCAGACTGGGGTTCAGTAGGGCTGTTCAGTTCAGTCATTAAGCGTAAACTTCACGTGCAATGAACACCAGTGTAGTGAAAGGTTATGGTCAACCAAAAGGTTGCAGGTTCGGTTTCTGGGAGGGACACTGCCATTGTGCCCATGAGCAAGGTGCTGTATATATTGATACTGTGTAAAAATGCAAACACTGTCTACACTGACTAATAATAATAATGCTTTGCATTTACAGCGGGCTTGAGAATTATTGGCATCCCTGACTGGCAATGCACAAAAAATACTTTTATTAATACTGAGATAAAACGAAATGCTGTAAATGTGAAACATATTGTGCTTCATCAATGGAATCTCCCAAAATCAAACATTAATTTAATAAAAAGATTTCACCAAAATCAAGGTTCCATATTTATTGGCACCCCTGGTTTATTACTTGGTCCATCCACCTCTGGCAATGATAACAGCATGAGTCTTTTCCTGTAATGCTTGAGATTAAGGAACACATTTAGAGGGATTTTGGAATATTCCACTATGCAGATCACTGCAAGAATCTTCACATTCTTGGGTTTACATTTATCAACTGCCCTCTTCAGTTCAGGCTGCAGGCTTTCGGTTGTATTGAGGTCCGGGGCCTGAGATAGTCGCTGCAGAATATTGAATTACTGTCACAGAACCATTTCTGTGTGCATTTTGAGGCATGCTTTAGGTCATTGTTTTGCTGGAAAGTCCACCTACAGCCAGGTCTCAGCCATGTCATAGAGGCTGCTATATTGTAAGCCAAAATTGCCTGATACTTGGTGGAATCCATCATATTATTGATTTATAATATACTGTCATATTACTGGGCTCATGGCACTTTACCTGTCCCCTGTTGCAGTATTCAACCCACCTGCACCTGGCAGACTCCTGCATGAAGAGGTTTAAGCTCACACTGGACAAGCTGTGTGAGGTGGAGCAGGTTAGCTTTTTATTTCATTTATTTTATTTAAAAAATAAACATCACATGGTTTTCCTAGGAGAGCAATGTAAGGCTGTAGGCCAGGGGACTCATGGGGTCTCAGTCAAATTCAACCCCCCATGTAGATATTGGTCACAGTGGAGTGTTTCAGACACGTTTTGCAACTGCCGCCTGTCGATCCGCATCATCAGTGCGCTCAGAGCTTTTGGGTTAGACACAACTTCAACTCACTTGCACACAGCCCAGCACAGGGGAAACAGACATGCGTTCAAGATGGTAAGCGTTAGCTCACATAAGCGAATTGCATTCGCCAATGTTCACCAACGAATGCAAACTTTTCTGTTCGCTAACAGTTAGAAAAGGTTGTGCGCAAGGAACAAAAATGGCTGCTGATGGGGGAAACGGTGAAGGAACAAAAGTTGACAATTACTTGGCTGTTATAATACACTTTAATCAATGTAATATTTGCTCTTCCCTTTAAAAATAAATCATAGGTAAGCAACGAATCAGCTGGCCGACATTGTTAGACATAAATCGCATCCATCCATTCAGTAGTAACTGCTGCAAACGTAGTTCCCTGTTTTGAAAGCACGTCAGGAAGGTTTTGTGTATGTGCGTGTGTTACACAGGCGCATGTAAAATATCTCCAGTATACCCACATCCAGTTTAGTAAGGGATTAAAATGTCAGTAATGAAGGTGTATAAGGAGCATATCAGTGTGCAGGCCTCCTTACAGTGTGTGTGTGTGTGTGTGTGTTACACAGGCACATGCACACATATGCACACTGTGTGTGTGTGTGTGTGTGTGTGTGTTACACAGGCATATGCACACTGTGTGTGTGTGCGTGCGTGCGTGCGTGCGTGCATGTGTGTATGTTACACAGGCACATGCACACATATGCACACAGTGTGTGTGTTACACAAGCACATGCACACATATGCACACAGTGAGGGACATTTGAATGTGTGTATCGGCTCCTCTCAGTTTGACCTCCTCAGGAAATCAGGCCCATATTCACACCCCACACATACTAATCCTGAATATAAATGTCAACTTGAATTAACCCTCTTGTTAATGTTGGCTTATATTGGCGCCTCTTAATAAAGGTTCCAGGGCTGGCATTTCTGATGGATGACATAACCCTGAAGGGTTTGCGCTTCCTGGAACATGACCTTCTCTCACTTGGCTGGAATGCCCAGAATCGTGTTACATCACTGCTGAAAGCAGGATTTGTGACACTTAGGCTGTAATATAGGATCTGTGCATTATCCCCAAAGCCTTCATCTATACAGATTAAATCTTTCACACACACACACACACACACACACACACACTGCAATACATTTGCACTTGCGAACACATCCAGATGTTTACAAGCGCTCATTTAACGCTTATATCTCGGTAAGGATTTGGCCACTGGGTTGGATGCTGAGGGGGAGCCCATTAAAGATGCCATGAAGAGCATTGTCCCTGTGCTGCTGAACACTGACATACAGCCCTACGACAAGATCCGCATCATTCTGCTCTTCATCTTCCACAAGAAGAAGGGTGGGTTTCCATTACGGCTCTACATCTTCCACTAGACTAGAGGAAGGTTAGGTCTCCATTAAGGCTCTGCATTTTCTACAAGAGAAGGTTTAGTCTCCATTAAGGCTCTACATTTTCCACAAGAGGAAGGCTAGGTCCCCATTATGGCTCTACATTTTCCACTAGAGAAGGTTTAGTCTCCATTAAGGCTCTACATTTTCCACAAGTGGAAGGCTAGGTCTCCATTATGGCTCTGCATTTTCCACAAGAGGAAGGTTAGGTCTCCATTATGGCTCAAAATGCAGGTTAGCGACTTGGATTTCCAATAAAAATAGGAATACTTTGGAAGGAGCTGCTTTCATGTGGTCCAAATGGTTTATTCTGAAGTTACCATGGTAACTGGTCTTCACGCAGGTATCGGGGAGGAGAACCTGGCTAAGCTCATCCAACACGCCAACATACAGCAGGACAGCAACATCATCACCAACCTGCAGAACTTGGGCTGCCCCATCATCGCTGGGGTACGAGCTCCGCCAACTCGCCTTCTCCTCTGTCCTGTGCCCCCGCCTCCATGCAGCACTGTGGCCTATCACTGGCATTGAGGGGTTGTGTTATTCAGGGGTTGTGTTTTACTCACTGTTAATGTGGGTGTCTTTTAAGGGGGTATAGCCACACTGGTACTGTGGGTGTGTATTAAGGGGGTATGGCCGCACAGGTACTGTGAGTGTGTATTAAGGGGGTGTGACCTCATTGTTACTGTGTGTGTGTGTGTGTTAAGGGGGCGAACACTGGGAAAACCTTGCCTGACAGGAAGCTTCCTGAGAGCACCTATCAGCTGTCACGCTGGACACCCACACTCAAAGACGTGATGGAGGTAGGAATGGTCTGACCCCCCTTTCTGTTTTTATGTCTGACTGTCCATCCCTCTGACTGCCTGCCTGCCTAACCCCTGCTTGTTCATTTCCCAGAGTGCCATAGAGGAGAAGCTGGATAAGAAACTGTGGCCATTCATCTCTGACCCGGCCCCTGTTGCCACCACGCAGACTGCAGTCAGGTAGGGGCGGTGGGGGGCAGGATATGAGGGATATGAGATGTTTAGATAAGTTTGGCGCAGTTGTCAGTCTGGAGGTCAAACACGCATGTTGTTCATAGATACTTATGGAATCATTTTCAACCAACTCCAGGTCCTGCAGGCTGCAGTGTCTGCAGGTATTTGCTCAAATCATGCACTCCACCACCTGATATCATTAATGAGCTTACTTCTTGTACCTAGGAGGTACAGTTAGTAGTGAAATCAGGCACTGTGGCCTGCAGGACCTGGGGTTGAGCATAATGGATTGTTGCATATTGGCGTCTGCCAGTCATTAGTGAGTCATTTGTGACTCGTAATGATTCCATCGTTGAGCCATAATGTCACTTGCTAGACTTGCATTTGTGATGTAATGGAGAGCTAAATTGTCTGCATATCTGTGTACGATTCTCTCCATGCTATGTACTATTATCCCAACAATGGCAAAAAGCATGCACCAGCCAGCTACACTCTCAACACTGACACTGCCTGGTACTACAGGCTGACCACACCCTCAACACTGACACAGCCTGGTACCACAGACTGGCCACACAACTGACAGAACTGTACCAGACACTGAACCCCCCTGAACAGTGACACATTTGCCCAACAGTAAGCG
Source organism: Conger conger (assembly GCF_963514075.1). Classification (NCBI taxonomy): domain Eukaryota; kingdom Metazoa; phylum Chordata; class Actinopteri; order Anguilliformes; family Congridae; genus Conger; species Conger conger. Next base: position 20,235,964 of record NC_083775.1, read on the forward strand.
GTAAGGCCGTGTGGGCAGTAAGGCTGTGTGAGAGGGAAGGCTGTGTGGGCAGTAAGGCTGTGTGAGAGGTAAGGCTGTGTTAAGGCTGTGTGAGCGGTAAGGCTGTGTTAAGGCTGTGTGAGCAGCCTCTCTCTCCCTCTGGCAGTGCGCGGTTTGGACACTGGCATAAGAACAAGTCCTCGGCTGAGTCCCGCAGCGGCCCCCGGCTCATCGTCTTCGTGGTTGGGGGTGTGACGCACTCTGAAATGCGTGCAGCGTACGAGGTCACCCGCGCCACCGAGGGCAAGTGGGAGGTCCTGATTGGTGGGTTTCATTCCAGCCGCCGCTCTTAACCCGGACCGCATAAAGACGTGTGATTGAACCCTGAATTCCCTGACTGCGATTCTCATCCCTCTCTCATCAAGGCTCTTCCCACATCCTCACCCCCACCGACTTCCTGAACGATCTGAAGAGCCTGGACCAGCCCCCCCAGGAGTCCTAAAGCAGCCCCCGCCACTGGACCCCCAACACCAGCCCCTGCACACTGTTACCTCCGCCTCGTAGTCTCTTCACTGAAGTCGTCTCACTGTATTCCACAAACTAGTTTGTATGCTGTTGTCGGCACTCTGCATAGGCTGCACTATTTCTGTTACTCCAAAGAGGAGAAATCCCACCCCCCCCTGGTTTTACAATGTTGTCATCTCTGGTGTGGTGATTGTGGGGTCATCTGTACCTGGAAGGCCGGTGGGGCAGGGCCATTCCGATACAAAGTGAGGAAATCTAAAACTGTCTTTGCAAAAGAATCCTGTTTTAAACGATTACGAGTTCTGGCTTGGTCTTATTTCACAATCTTTTATTCCTTTTTGCACGTTTTGCCTTGGGAGCAAAACTTGTGGTGTACAGAATGATACTATGATTGGTTGATATTTCTGAAATATATTTAAGATTGATGCACAGGCATATCTATAAAGAGGCTTGTTTAAATTAATACACCAACATTTTGGGAAATGTACCTTTTTTCTGACTTACACAGACTTGGACAAGAATCTTTGTGCATTCACTAGGTCGGCTTCCATGTTAGCATAACGTGTTAGCTTAGCATAAAGATTTGAAGCCTATAGGAGTCAGTAGCCTACCTTCAAAGTGAAAAATACACCTTACAGCAACTGCAAAGCTGTCTTATTTGCACAAGGTATTGTCTGTTTGAAATACACCTAAAAACCAAAACGAGAGATGTTGTTTTCGGAGGAGTTAGACGGTTGGAACTATAACTGCTGACCATACATCTATCCTTATCTAGCTCTTGTGCCGGATCTAGCTCGGTAGGCTACTGACTCCTATAGGCTTCAAGTCTTTATGCTAAGCTAACACCTTATGCTAACATGGAAACCGAGCCAGTGAATGCACAAATATAACAATGAAATCGTACGTCTCGTCTGGGTAAGTCGGGGTAAGTTGGAAAAAAGGTATATTTCTCAAAGTGTTTGTGTATTCCTTTAAAAACTTCACAGGGTGCCTTCTCATACTGGTGTTTTTGTGTGATCCTTTGTCCTGCTGTTAGTGTGGAGTTTGCCTCCTCAGCCCTCTTGTACAAAGGTGGGTAGAGAGACTGTACTGTTGTACAAAGATATGGAGAGACTATCCATTTGTACAAAGCTGTGGAGAGAAACCTGGGGGCCCTTTCCCTGTTTTTTTCCACTCCTGTCATATCCCAGCTGACTCTCTTCGCTGGTCTAATTTATTTTGTAAAGGTGGGGTTGGGAAATGGTCCAGAGGGCAGCTTGGTCCAGAGGGCAGTCTCGGGTTCGCTGCCCAATGAAACCTCCCCACTCCTGTGTGCTCTTCTTGTAACCTGCATAACATTTCTCCCGGATTTACTTATAATGTGGGAAAAAAATAAATAAAAAAATAATAATAAATGCATTATTGTAGCATTTGGGCTCTGGGTTTGATGGCTGATATTTTCAAAGCGTTTGATTCCCCCCCCCCCCCCCCTTGTTATTAATGCACTTCTTATGTATTGAGGCCTTTACCTGGGAAAGACTGAAGCTTGCCTGTGGTGTTATTTGATTACTGCTTTGCTGTCAATGAAAAATAAAAATATTGTCAACGCGAATGTATCCTTTTGTACCTTGTATTTTGTACTTGATTTACTAACAACTATATACTTATGTGTGAATAAAATTTTGTATGTGTATCTAAAAGGAAGGTGTTTTGATTTCTGTGCAGGCTCTTGATTGTAGTGCTTGAGAGGTGCTTTACACATTAGGGTCATTAAAGGTAATGTAGATAGCCTTTTAAAGCCTTTGTCGGTATTCAGGACTGTTTTTAATAATCCAAATTCAAATTTGGTTAGTTGAGGTTCACTGGAAGAGGAAGACAGATAAGTGAGCATCTGCCCACCAGGTCAGATGTCATGTGATGCCGAAACCAAAACGGTACTTAATAATAATAAAAACATCCATATCCACAGTCAGAGATTATCTTTTCGTCACGGATTAGTGATACTAATATTAAGATAGGAGGTTTCGTCTGGGACAACGGGTGAATAGAGTTTAATACTGGGTTGTTTAAGACCCTCTAAAAGCACTCTCGAAGCCTGCAGTTTACTAGCCTATACTGTACATGGGTGGGGTACAGTTGTTGTATTTGTGATTTGTGCTTCTGAGTTTTAATAATTTCTTGCATTTTCTCCTTCCTTTATATTGTATTGTATTGCGCACGCGACACAGTGGCACATGTCAGATACCATGCTGGGCCGAAAACAAAACGGTACTTGGTAATAATAATGAAAATATCCATATCCACAGGAAAGGATTAACTTTTCATCAGGGATTAGTGATAGCCTACTAATATTAAGACAGGAGGTTTCGTCTGGGGCAATGGGTGAGTACGGTTTAATAGGCTACTGGGTTGCTTGTAAGACCCTTTAAAAGCTCTCTCGAAACCCAGGGTTTACTTGCCAAACACAGTACGTGCGCTGGATACGGTAGTTGTATTTGTTAGATCGTCTTCCTGAGTTGTAGTAATTCCTTGCGTCCTTGCTTTTCCCTCCTTTAAATTTGTATGGAATTAAGTTATGCAACGCTACGCGTCTGTTGGATCAACTGTTAGGAAACTCATTTGATTTCGATACATCATTTTGTATTTAGTGGACTCCTGCGACCTTATCTGGTGACGATTCTGAGAATGACATCTGTGGAGTCAAAGGCAGATACGTGGAAGGGAACTGAAGAACTCGCTCAGGTAGGTGATGTATGCATACGCGCGTACACAAATTATTAGTTTGACAGCGTTTTCCGAGTCTACTCATGTGGAACCAAATTATTTATGTAAACTATTTATGTACAACCAATTAGTCTTCGATCGGCCATACACCTTTTTGATAAAGAATAATGAAGTTGTTGGGGTGAAGTAATTTAACTATAAATGAAGACGGGTATCGAAACATGCTGCACATAGAGATATAGATCTTTATTTATAAAGCTATTTTCCAAACAGAAGTCACGAAGTGCTTTTCCGAAACAATGGCCTGACCATCTGTTTCTCTTGGATTTTTGTGTTGTCCTGAGATGGGTATGTCCCGTTCTAAGACTGGGACATGCTGATATTAGTCGTAGCTTGGTGTATTAACTGGTCTAACCACACATATCAATAACTAACAGGTGAAGCTGTGGAGGATAGTGCCGTGTTCACGGTCACCTTATCGAATGGGATTTTTGCTTTATGAATGACTTCATGAAGCTGCTGTCACATCTGCTACAGTCGGCCAACCTATGTCTGAATTATTAACTGCGCTGATGTGCTGTTTGCGTTCCGTTGTTATTGATTGCTTGATGTGTTGCGATTCATGGTGGTTTCCAGCAGGGGGCGACTGAGAGCACAGTGGAACTACTGGAGCTGCTTGGTCGTGTACAAGGAGGGCGCTTGGAGGAGCAGCGGTGCCTTTTTGATCCCAAGAGGATCCCCTCTACCCCAAAACACACGGATGCAACAACAGTCCATGGTTAGTACAAATGTGCCTCTCAAGTCATCATGGCTATGCCACAACCCACAAGCAGGTGCACTGCAGTTGAATGACATGTACTCACCCAGTGCATTTGTCCATGAGTCAGTGATGGCTATAACTTACCGGCTACACTGCAGAACAAGAGGGAGCTAGTGTATCACACTGGCCACAACTAGAGCCTGTGCGCTAATCATGAGCACCCCTATGGACTTCACTTTGTAGCCCATAATCATACATGAATGCGTCTTTGATTCCTCTCTGACCCCCCTGCTCAGTTACAAGGCCACAGGTGGACTCTGGCAGCGGCCGGGGCGGACAAGGGAAGACTGCGACTGAGAATGAAACCGACCGCTTGTGCAACATGTTATCCAGAGTCCAGGTACGTTTCTCACCACCCAGGCCATTTCTGCGTGCGATGAAGGATAACATTACAGAAGTTACAGAAGATGACCTGCAGCCATTGCAATGGTTAGTGTAGAAACATCAGTGGATTTCTGGTGTTAAGCAAGGAAGTGCACTTCAACTCCAAAGCTGGCCATATAGTTATATTACATTTCCAGAGGCTGTTCATTTGAACACATTAACTTTATAGTGTGTCTTCACAACTGGGATATCAATTTTAATATTGTGCAGGTCCCATGTGCCACAGGAAATAGTTTAACCAGAAATGAATTAAACTTAAAAAAAGGAATAACTTGGTAAGAGCATTGTGGTGCAGGGAAAGGTGCTGTGATGGAGGGATCATATAGACATGTGCATGGAGGGGCAGTCAGGTCATGTAGACATGTGCAACCTTGAGGCATCTGACTCTACATACTGCTGCTTGAAGTGAGTTTTCTTACAATTTCTGTAAATATCTCAAATATAATTGATCACACAAAACATGTGTGGGCTGTCAATTGAAAACATGCACTAAAACTTAAATAATGAATAAACCAGAGATTGTTTGAAGATAAATATAGAACATTATGGGTATACTGCACCAAAGTGCAATTGGATATAGCCTATATGTTAAGTTCAATTTTGAACGAAACATTGTCTTTACAAGTAATTATTTCTTATCTTATATATTTATTTTTATTTCATAAATGTGGAAAATGATAAGGTGGTTCTGTGTGTTTCCCAGGGCTCCAGGATGGACGAGCAGCGATGCTCTGCACCCCAAGTCTTTCTGGCTCCTGGGTCCCCTCCCCCTCCCAGGAAGGCTCACTCCAGGCCTGCTTCCCCTATAGCCAACCCCTCCAGCCAGGGCCACCCTAGATCAGCCTCCCTCAGCCCCACCCCAGATAAAGAGAGGGTTCAGAGGGACGGCTTGCAGTCTGCTCAGGTGAGGAACTTGAATCTATTCATTATTTCATTTCAAATCCAATGTGCTGTAGTACAGAGCCAAAACATAAATTGTGACACTGTCTAAATTTATGTTTGTCCACTGTCCACATGGGATATCCAGACTGCATTGTATATCACATGTTTATTTGGAACGCTAGAACTCACTGGGAAATGGTAGTAGGCTGGGTTTTGATTGGCTGTTTCTTGTCGTGATCTGTCCTCTTATTGGGTGATGTGCAACTCTCAGCAGGGAGTGGCTCCATGTACAGTGGAACAGGACCAGTTTTTCTCCCTACTCAGTCACGTACAGAGGGGGTGCATGGAGGAGCAACGCTGTGTTTTTGACCCAAACAAGAGGAGCACCAGTACCCCCAAACGCACTGAAGCTACACACTCTGGTCAGTTCCTCACCCTCAAACAGTCATACCCCACGCACATCAAGTTAAAGCTTTACCCTAAATCCTAAATCCCACATACTCTACTTCAGTATTTATGAATGAATATTTCTGCTCCTCTCTAGTCCCCACTCCCACCTCAGCGGCAGACATTGATCAACTGTTCAGCATCTTGGCCAGCACTCAGAGCCGTCGCCTTGACGACCAGCGTGTGTCACTCAACTTGCTGCCAGGGTTACAGGTAGTCTCTGGCAGTGGCCAGGATGGACCGGGGAAGTCTGTAGATGAGCTGTGCAGCATGGTGTCCAGAGTCCAGGTAAGTCTCACCTGCACAGGTATAGCACTGCACTGCACAGGTAGACTGTATTTTACAACAGGTACTGTAGGATATAAAGTAGTACATTTTCTTGAGAAAAACATTGACAAATTTTCTTTTTCTGGCATAAGACCAGTATATTGTGTTATGTTCCCTGCTAGGGACAGGAAACTATAACAAATTACTAAATAAAGCAAGGGCAAGAAAACGGCAGACAACGGAGGATAACTTTAAACCAATAATCAATTTATTATAATTACAAAAAAAACATAAGTATTCAAAACGAAAGATCAAAAGAAGCCAGAAGGCCGCAACGAAGCCACCCAATTTTCCAGGCCTGGCTCCGAGCCTCTCACTCTGAGAGAGGCAGGAGAACGTGGGCGAGCGCGAAGCGTGGCGTGTCAGCTGCGACGAAGCCACGAACCAGAAACGAAGTTCCCCCCCAAAGTGAGCCAACCACCTGGAGTGACGCAAGCCGGCACCTTTTATAGGGCCGGCCCCCCCAATCAGGCTCAAACAGCAATTAAGCCTCCTGCTGGACTGTCTGAAAACACAGAAAGACAAAATGACAGCACAGCAAGAATACATAATTGCTTAGGGATGTAACACCCCCATCACCAAAAATCAACATATAATGTTGATCACAAATCAACACTAAAATCCTCTTATTGATAAGAGCGAGATAATGTGTCCGCCAGAATGTTATTACACCCCTTCTTGTAACGGATCTCCAGGTTGAAGCCTTGCAGGTATAGTGACCAACGCATAATGCGCTGATTAGCATTCTTCATCCTGGAGAAAAACACAAGGGGGTTATGGTCGGTGTACACACATACAGGTGCTGCGGTGGAACCAATATACACTTCGAAATGTTGCAGAGCTAACAACAGGGCTAGTGCTTCCTTTTCGATGGTACTATAGTTCAACTGATGTTTTAAGAACTTTTTCGAAAAGTAACAGATGGGGTGATCAAGTCCATCTGGACCCTCCTGAAGAAGGACAGCACCAGCGCCAGTTGCGCTTGCATCAACCTCAAGCTTAAAAGGCAGGTCGAAGTTCGGCGCCGCAAGCACCGGAGAACTGCAGAGCAACGCCTTGGCGTTTTGAAACGCAGCCTCACAATCACCAGACCACACAAAATCACAAGAATTACGAAGTAAATTTGTAAGGGGCAACACAACATCAGAGAAGTTCCGGCAGAAACTACGATAGTAGCCAGCCATCCCCAAAAACCGGCGTAGCTCACGCTTGGTTTTTGGAGTCGGGAACTCAACGATGGCAAGAATCTTGGCCTCCACAGGCCGAACCTCACCTTGACCAACCTGTTTACCCAGGTAGGTAACAGTGGCTTTACCAAATTCACATTTGGCCAAGTTCAAGGTCAAGGAGGCATCACAGAGCCGATGGAACACGGTGTTGAGTAATTCAAGGTGATTAGACCAAGATGACGAGTGAAGAACGATGTCGTCTAAGTACACCTCACAATTCTGTATGCTAGCTAAAACTTTGCACATCAGACGTTGGAAGCTGGCCGGTGCATTGCGCAGCCCAAACGCCATGACTGAATACTGCATAAAGCAGTCGGGAGTAACAAATGCTGAGATTTCAGCTGCATGAGGTGTCAGCGGGACCTGCCAGTAGCCCTTCAACAAGTCGAGCTTACTGACAAACCGCGCTGAACCGACTCTGTCCACAGTCTTCCATGCGTGGAAGTGGAAAAGAGTCTGGTTTAGTCACAGCATTCACCTTCCTGTAATCTGTGCAGAAACGAACTGTTCCATCAGGCTTCGGAACCAAAATACACGGGGAGCTCCAAGCACTGGAACTCTGTTCAGCTAACCCGTGATCCACAAGATACTGCACTTCAGAACTCATAATTGCTCTCTTTGTGGGATTCAGACGATACGCATGTTGTTTAATGGGCGGATGGTCACCCACATTGATGTCGTGACTAAGGACATTAGTCTGCAAGGGAACATCTGAGAACAAACCAGGACAGGATTCTATCAACCTCTGGACATCCTTAGCACAAGAATCTGACAAGTGAGAGAGAAAATGAGGCAATTCTTCCAAAATCCCTGAATTCGGAAGGCGGGGACACGAAACAGGCACATCACGGAAACTCAGGCCATCCTCCTCTGGGGAATAGGAGGAGACCACAGGAGCTGCAGAAGCAACAGGCACAGGACACACACTCTCAGTCTTAGGTTCAGGCTCCCTGGAAACATACGACTTTAACATGTTGATGTGACACACTCGGGTTTTACGCCGCCTGTCTGGCGTACGAAGGACATAGTCGGTGTCACTGATCTTAGACTCAATTTCATAAGGTCCCAAAAACTTTGCCTGTAGGGCAGACCCAAGCACAGGCAACAGCACTAAAACTCTGTCACCGGCCTGGAAATGACGGTGAACAGACTTGTGGTCATATCGAGTCTTCATCTTCAACTGGGTTGAAGACAAAGCTTCCTGAGCGCAAGCACAGGCCTTGCGCAGGCGCTCACGGAACGCACAGATATAATCTAACACATTGTGTTGCTGGTCAGTGGTCTCTGTGTCCCACCGCTCACGCAACAACTTCAGCGGACCACGGACTGAATGGCCAAAGATCAGGTCAGCTGGACTGAACCCCAGTGACTCCTGAGTCGTCTCACGCACTGCAAACAAAAGCAGTGGGAGGCCCTCATCCCACTCTCGAACGGAATCAAAACAGTAAGTGCGGAACATGGACTTCAGAGTCTGATGGAATCTTTCCAGAGCCCCTTGAGACTCTGGATGATAAGCACTGGAGGTTTGGTGCTTGATGGACAGCTGCTGTAACACCTGTTTAAACAAGCGAGACAGGAAGTTGGATCCCTGATCAGTTTGTATGACCTTAGGCAGTCCGAAAGTCGAGAAGAAACGAACTAGCGCCTTTACTACTGGCTTTGCCTTTATTGAGCGCAGCGGAACAGCTTCTGGGTAGCGTGTAGCGGCACACATAATTGTCAACAGGAATCTATGCCCAGATTTTGTTTTTGGCAAAGGTCCTACACAATCCAAAATGATACGTTCAAATGGTTCTCCCATAACCGGAATTGGACAAAGTGGAGCAGGTGGAATAACTTGGTTAGGTTTCCCTGCCATTTGGCAGCGATGGCACGAACGGCAGTGTTTTGCCACATCAGATTTGAGGCCAGGCCAAAAGAAATAACGTAGGATACGATGGTAACTTTTCTTAACGCCTAGATGACCAGCAAAGTCATGATCATGCCCCAACATCAAAACATGTAGCCTAAATTTAGCAGGGACCACCAGTTGACAAGCTGTATTCCAACCCAAGTCTTGACTCTGAGATGGAGTCCACTTTCGCATCAACAAGCCATTCTCCCAGTAATATGCCACGGATTTATTCACTACATCTCCCTTCCCAGCAGCAGAAGCACGGCACTTGGCTAAAGACGGATCTTTTTTCTGTTCACGAATTATCAAGTCTCTGTCAATAGGCAACGACAGGGCAGAGGTTGAAATTTCAGCACCACGGTGCGTGGACAGCGACCGGGCCGAAGTCGGAACTTCAGCACCACCGGACGTAGACAGTGACCGATGTGCTGAAGATCTGGGACGAGAAGGCGTGAATGGATTCTCCAGTGACATAAACGTATTCGACAAGTCGGTGTTAGACTTGTGGGCTTGAGCTCTAGTTACTACACACACTGGAAAGGCTCCAGCCAAACTAGAGTCCACATCAGTGTGTGTCAAAGGCTTTGAGACAACTTCAGGAAGAGGAAGAACTTTTCCGCCAGCTATATCGTTCCCAATTAGAAGGCTGAACCCTTCCATGGGCAGCTGCGGACGAACAGCCACTTTAAAACACCCAGAAACGAAATCACTCTTAAGATACACCGAGTGCAAAGGAACTTTTAAATGTCCTAGTTCAATGCCTTGAACGAGTACATCCGAACCACAATATGTTTCCTCTGAAAATGGCAAAGCAGAAGAAAGAATAAAACTCTGAACCGAACCTGTGTCTCGTAACATTTTAACATGAATGTTGTCTTCCTCACGCCCTGTGAGTGAGACCATTCCTTCAAAACTGAACGGTTCATAACCTTGATCTATTTCACTATGTGAGTGAACGGAGTTGCTCACGCAACCAGAACCTTTTGCACCTTTTTGTTTCAAAGCCGCGTTCTTCTTTTTTAAAGCAGGACATACAGAAATGAGATGGCCAATTTCGTGGCAATAGTAGCATTCACGAGACTCACTATTAGATGACGGAGGCGGAGGCTTATCGGACTTTGCATTCCGGTAAGTCTGCCGCGAAGCAGAAGGATGAGTAGTCTCACGACGAGGAAAAGAGGACAAAGAAAAGGTGTTTTTGTGAGTAAGCACAAACTCATCAGCACATACAGCAGCGTGGGCCAGTGTTGTTACTTTTTTGTCGTTTAAATACATCGCTACTGTGTCTGGCACGCAATTTTTAAACTCCTCTAGCAAAATCATCTCTCGAAATTGCTCTCTGGTTTGCGCACGTTGTGAATTACACCACCTATCGAATGCATTTTCCTTTTCCCTCGCGAACTCTACAAACGTGAGTTTGTCAGTTTTTCTAAGACTTCTAAACTTTTGTCTGTAGGCTTCAGGCACCAACTCGTATGCATGCAATATCGCTGTTTTCACAGAATTATAATCTAAACTTTGCTGAAGACTAAGGGCCGAATAAACAGCTTGTGCTTTGCCACCCAGCACAGTCTGCAGAAGCAAAGTCCAGACCTCAACTGGCCATTGCAGCGTAACCGCAACCCTCTCGAAATGAGTGAAATATACTTCAATCTCACGTTCATTAAAAGGTGGAACCATACGAATGTTACGGCTAACATCAAAAGGCTGGCCTGGTTGCAGTGGCACAGGCAGAACAGGATCAAGCGAAACATCATTGTCACCCAACGGAGCATTTGTATTTAACGCTCCTGGTAGAACATTCAGCGGAGGCGCGGTGACAGAATCGCCACCCAAAGCAGATGAAACAAACGGACCCACAAAGGCACTCGAAGGAGCAGAAGCACGCACAGGAGAGCGAACAAGAGAAACAGGAGGCCGCAAGTCTTGCGAAGGATGAGCTGAAGGAACTGGTGGAGTGATGGTGAGTCTCTTTTCAGCCAATTCGAATTCAAGCTTGCGTAATGCGAAATTACGCTCTTCACACTCACGAAGATGCTCTCTCTGCCTCTCTTTTTCCTGCGCATCGAGCTCGAGTTCTTAAGTCAAGCTGAACCTCTAATTTCTTGAGTTCAATTTCTTTATCGATTTCTTTTTCCTTGACTAGTCGATTTTCTCGCTCAGCACTTAGTTTAGCTGCCTCAAACTGTAATTTACGCTCCTCTAAAGTATATTCCCGAAGCTTTAGTTCCTGCTCAGAAATATTGCTGGCAGCTGACAAAGCTGAAACAGGTGGAGAACTTGGAACTTCCTCTCTAACGGAGAAAATGTCTTTAGCTATCAGACCGTCAAATACTGCCTTCAACAGTGTTTCCTTAAGCTTTTTATCATCTGATGTAAGGCTAATTGAGTACTGTTCTGCAATTTGGACTAACTGGTCCTTAGTGCAACTTTGCAACAGAACGTCGGAAGGACTCTGAATAAACTGCTCTACCACTGCCATTTGAACTAATAGGCTGCTATAACACAAGCTACATTAAATCAAAGGGATACAAACGAAATGCAGAGGGAAATTTTCAGAAATAACCCACAAAAGATGGGTTTTACACATTTACCGCCGACGCCACGAAAACAACGTCCTTCGTCTAGCCGACAAAAACCCCTACAAATAAATCCAAAGTCTGCCGATGCTCAGTCCAAAAAAAAACACAAATAACTTGGCCAAACGAAAAAACAGTGCCATCGTTCAAAAACACAAAAACTGGAAAGAACAGCGCCGTAACCTTAACCCAGACTGGGTGAAACCCTGGACCCTACTTACCTACCCCAAAACTTAAACTAAGCCTCAAATATCTTCAAAGCGTACCAATTGAAGACTCACAAGGAATCTCCCCCCGGGTTTGCTTTCAAATAAACCCACTACCAAACCAAAGAAATAATCAAAAGGCTAACTTACCAGCGTTTCTCAGTTACAATGCGCTTCAATCCAGATTCAGAAAGGCGAAGAAAAAAACGGACGGATGAGCACACTCAAATACGAAAATGGCCAAATTATTCAAAAAAGCGGATGAGCCAAAAGTTGGTAAAAAAAAACAATCGGGTTCAAAAAAAAAAACGGACGAGCCCCCATTTTGTTATGTTCCCTGCTAGGGACAGGAAACTATAACAAATTACTAAATAAAGCAAGGGCAAGAAAACGGCAGACAACGGAGGATAACTTTAAACCAATAATCAATTTATTATAATTACAAAAAAAACATAAGTATTCAAAACGAAAGATCAAAAGAAGCCAGAAGGCCGCAACGAAGCCACCTAATTTTCCAGGCCTGGCTCCGAGCCTCTCACTCTGAGAGAGGCAGGAGAACGTGGGCGAGCGCGAAGCGTGGCGTGGCGTGTCGTGTAGTGTCGTGTCGTGTCGTGTCGTGTCGTGTCGTGTCGTGTCGTGTCGTGTCGTGTCGTGTCAGCTGCGACGAAGCCACGAACCAGAAACGAAGTTCCCCCCCCAAAGTGAGCCAACCACCTGGAGTGACGCAAGCCGGCACCTTTTATAGGGCCGGCCCCCCCAATCAGGCTCAAACAGCAATTAAGCCTCCTGCTGGACTGTCTGAAAACACAGAAAGACAAAATGACAGCACAGCAAGAATACATAATTGCTTAGGGATGTAACATATTGGATGACAAAAACATGGTGCAGTGAAAATTATTCCTAAAATATTATTGATATTGTTTTTCATTCAATGTCTCTTCAAGGGTATGTTGTATGGTTCATTACATGGTTCTTGAGTTTAAGACCAGAGATTAATGCCCACTACAGGGGAGCAATTATCAGTTCTCAGGAGGATAATCAGCAATGTGAAATATAGTGACAATTTACCCCACTCTACTCTTCAGGTAGATTGTTGTTTTTACATGCAAAGCCCCTCACTTTAACACGTTCTCTTCCCTTGCTGTCTTCCCTCGAAGGAACTATTTCCAGACTAAATTTGTGACATTGCTAAGCAAACCAAACAGGTGCTCTGCAAGGGGGAGGATAGATAATGAACAAGCCAAACAGAACTGACTCACCTTCAACTGACTCAAGCTTATTCTTAGTGATAATAGAAACACACCAATCGGTCTTCTTCAACACTAGTCAGGATTTCTTAAACCTCACTCAAAAACTCAAACAAAAAAACATGTTGGCTAAAGTATCTGATAAAGTTAAGTTCCCTGTTCTTAAGCCCCCCAACCATTTTTCAACATGCGCTCATGAATTATTCCTGATCTTCCCAAATTCCTGGAAACAATATATGGCTTCTTCCATTTGAAAGCGCACTGATTCATTCCTCTGTTCTTAAAGCATGGAACATTATATTATTGGATTACCCTTCTTGCTGGAAGCTTGCATTTTATACCCTTGGCGGGAGGAAATATAATTACTTTCTTCCCTTTCATAATTCAGAACTGAACCCCACTTGGCGTGGTCTCCATATTTCATCCTGGCATTTTGGGGATTCCTATCTTGAAGCAAGGGAAGGGAATATCAGGAAGAAAGCATCCAATTTGGAATTGAAGCCAGCGTCGCTTGCTCACTCATTCACTCCCTGGCTCACTCACTCCCTGGCTCACTCCCTCACTCCCTCTCTCACTCACTCACTCATTCACTCCCTGGCTCACTCACTCACTCACTCACTCACTCACTCACCCACTCAACTCATGTTTAGCAGGCTGAGGATTCTCCACAAGGGGGTCTATTTGCACTCAAGTAGCTTGACCTTGCTTCACATCAATGACACTGTGTCCTTTATTTTACAGGTAAATTACAGGTAGACTGCTGGTCAGCACAGGTGTAGCACAGGTAGTATGGTTTTGAGGTGGTTCTGTGTGTTTCCCAGGGCTCCAGGATGGACGAGCAGCGATGCTCTGCACCCCAAGTCTTTCTGGCTCCTGGGTCCCCTCCCCCTCCCAGGAAGGCTCACTCCAGGCCTGCTTCCCCTACAGCCAACCCCTCCAGCCAGGGCCCCCCTAGATCAGCCCCCCTCAGCCCCACCCCAGATAAAGAGAGGGTTCAGAAGGATGGCTTGCAGTCTGCTCAGGTGAGTAAAGGTTAATCTAACACTGCACAGGCACCGCAGTCAGATCCTATAGCAGGGTCATTCCATGTCAACTCAACACACTTTTGGACTGCATTGTCATGCATTTTAATTTGATTTCACATGCTGATTTGACCTTATAAGAAACCCCTGGAACTGGAATAACAATGGTCTCGGATTGTTAATCTGGGAGATATGGGCTAACAAAGTTTGCAATAATTTGCATGCCCACAGTGACTTTGTCTTGCGATATCTCCATTATTTTAGGTCATAGAGAAATGGTTCTTATATAACTGCATAGGTCTTCGCCAGCGCTATACTTTACAAATAGTATGTACACCCAAAAATGAAAGGTAACAAAAACAAAAATAAAGTTAAATAAGTTTTCACCGAGGTTAGGTTATAATGTCAACACCATCTCCAGAAAATTTTGTCTTGGATATTTCAATCATTGCAGAGATATCATTACTTATATGAAGCAGCATCACATGGTTTTGGATCACTAATTCCTTGTTTTCCACCCTGCCTTTATCTGAGCGTCAACTGTGAAGACAGTCTGGCTAATCAGACCCAATATCTGTGGGTCACAAACTTCAAGCAGTCATTGCATGCAAAGAATATGTGACAAAGTGCTAAACATGACTTATTTTATTTACATAACATTGACATGTCCCGAGCCTTGTGGCGCCCTGAAATGGGGATGCTATGTATAAAAAGTGCTGTAATGTCTTTATGGTGAAACCAAAATGTCTAGAAATACCCTACAATAAAAGCTGATAATCTGCACTTGTGAATGTGGATGTTTGATTACAAGTCTAAAGTTTTGGAGTACAGAGTCAAATCAAGGGAAAAAAGTCTTTGTCCCAAACATTGTGGGGCTCACTGTATATTCCACATTTTTAAGGAAGGCTAGAACTAGCTGGGAAATTGCAATAAGCTGAGTTCTGATTGGCCATTTCACGTCTTTATCTGTGCTCTGATTGGGTGATGTGTAACTCTCAGCAGGGAGTGGCTCCATGTACAGTGGAACAGGACCAGTTTTTCTCCCTACTCAGTCACGTACAGAGGGGGTGCATGGAGGAGCAACGCTGTGTTTTTGACCCAAACAAGAGGAGCACCAGTACCCCCAAACGCACTGAAGCTACACACTCTGGTCAGTTCCTCACCCTCAAACAGTCATACCCCACGCACATCAAGTTAAAGCTGTACCCTAAATCCTGAATCCCACATACTCTATTTCAGTATTTATGAATGAATATTTCTGCTCCTCTCTAGTCCCCAGTCCCACCTCAGTGGCAGACATTGATCAACTGTTCAGCATCTTGGCCAGCACTCAGAGCCGTCGCCTTGACGACCAGCGTGTGTCACTCAACTTGCTGCCAGGGTTACAGGTAGTTTCTGGCAGTGGCCAGGATGGACAGGGGAAGTCTGTAGATGAGCTGTGCAGCATGGTGTCCAGAGTCCAGGTAAGTCTCTACCACACAGGTATAGGGCGGCCTGTAGCATAGTGGTTAAGGTACATGACTTGCACACGCAAGGTCGGTGGTTCGATCCCCGGTGTAGCCACAATAAGATCCGCACAGCCCTTGGGCCCTTGGGAAAGGCCCTTAACCCTGCATTGCTCCAGGGGAGGATTGTCTCCTGCTTAGTCTAATCAACTGTACGTCACTCTAGATAAGAGCGTCTACCAAATGCCAATAATGTAATGTATTGCATTGCACAAGTATTTTCATTTTTTTGATTCATGGATGACGAAAACATGTTGCAGTGAAATTTATATACATTTTTATTCAGTGTCAATTTCAGCATCGTAGAATATACTGTATGTTTCTTGAGATTAAGACCAGAGACCCATATCCTGTACAGAGGACAAAAAGGAATTACCAGTTTGCAGGAGGATAAATCAACATCAGTTCAACGTGATTATTGTACCAGTAGACTGTTTTTTTGTTTTTTACAGGTTAAGCACAGGTAGACTGCTGCTCAGCACAGGTGTAGCACAGGTAGTATGGTTTTGAGGTGGTTCTGTGTGTTTCCCAGGGCTCCAGGATGGACGAGCAGCGATGCTCTGCACCCCAAGTCTTTCTGGCTCCTGGGTCCCCTCCCCCTCCCAGGAAGGCTCACTCCAGGCCTGCTTCCCCTACAGCCACCCCCTCCAGCCAGGGCCCCCCTAGATCAGCCCCCCTCAGCCCCACCCCAGGTAAAGAGAGGGTTCAGAAGGATGGCTTGCAGTCTGCTCAGGTGAGTAAAGGTTAATCTAACACTGCACAGGCACCGCAGTCAGATCCTATAGCAGGGTCATTCCATGTCAACTCAACACACTTTTGGACTGCATTGTCATGCATTTTAATTTGATTTCACATGCTGATTTGACCTTATAAGAAACCACTGGAACCGGAATAACAATGGTCTCGGATTGTTAATCTGGGAGATATGGGCTAACAAAGTTTGCAATAATTTGCATGCCCACAGTGACTTTGTCTTGCGATATCTCCATTATTTTAGGTCATAGAGAAATGGTTCTTATATAACTGCATAGGTCTTCGCCAGCGCTATACTTTACAAATAGTATGTACACCCAAAAATGAAAGGTAACAAAAACAAAAATAAAGTTAAATAAGTTTTCACCGAGGTTAGGTTATAATGTCAACACCATCTCCAGAAAATTTTGTCTTGGATATTTGAGTCATTGCAGAGCTATCATTACTTATATGAAGCAGAATCACATGGTTTTGGATCAAGGGTACAGCGTCAACTGTGAAGACAGTCTGGCTAATCAGACCCAATATCTGTGGGTCACAAACTTCAAGCAGTCATTGCATGCAAAGAATATGTGACAAAGTGCTAAACATGACTTATTTTATTTACATAACATTGACATGTCCCGAGCCTTGTGGTGCCCTGAAATGGGGATGCTATGTATAAAAAGTGCTGTAATGTCTTTATGGTGAAACTAAAATACCCTACAATAAAAGCTGAGAACCTGCACTTGTGAATGTGGATGTTTGATTACAAGTCAAAAGTTTTGGAGTCAAATCAAGGGAAAAAAACCGTCTTTGTCCCAAACATTATGGGGCTCACTGTAGAACATTTTTAAGGAAGGCTAGAACTCACTGGGAAATGGCAGTAGGCTGAGTTTTGATGTTTCTGGCTTCTGGCTGTTTCTTGTCGTTGTCTGTGCTCTGATTGGGTGATGTGTAACTCTCAGCAGGGAGTGGCTCCATGTACAGTGGAACAGGACCAGTTTTTCTCCCTACTCAGTCACGTACAGAGGGGGTGCATGGAGGAGCAACGCTGTGTTTTTGACCCAAACAAGAGGAGCACCAGTACCCCCAAACACACTGAAGCTACACACTCTGGTCAGTTCCTCACCCTCAAACAGTCATACCCCACGCACATCAAGTTAAAGCTGTACCCTAAATCCTAAATCCTAAATCCCACATACTCTACTTCAGTATTTATGAATGAATATTTCTGCTCCTTTCTAGTCCCCAGTCCCACCTCAGTGGCAGACATTGATCAACTGTTCAGCATCTTGGCCAGCACTCAGAGCCGTCGCCTTGACGACCAGCGTGTGTCACTCAACTTGCTGCCAGGGTTACAGGTAGTCTCTGGCAGTGGCCAGGATGGACAGGGGAAGTCTGTAGATGAGCTGTGCAGCATGGTGTCCAGAGTCCAGGTAAGTCTCACCTGCACAGGTATAGCACTGCACTGCACAGATGGACTGTATTTCACTACGTACAGTGGCTTCAGAAAACCTGCTAAATTTGCAAAAAAGTGAAGGGATGTGAATACTTTCTGGAGCCACTGTATATTGATTGGTGTTTACTGCATGTTTTCAGGCTTTGTGTTTGTCATCTTTGTACAAGTCCAAGTGAATACTAGAAAGCACAAATGGCAGATACTCTTTCAAGAATTAGTACACTGTTTCCTGGATTATTTGCCCAAGCAACCTGCCTGTCTTCATTAACAATTTTCATATTTAAAAATGCCTATGCTACATTTATGCCATTCAGCCATCAGTAATCGTATTAATTAATTGGTCTTAAGAATAACACCCTTCCTCATCTGATCATTGATAAAGAATATTGATTAAAAAATGTGGATGTTCACATTGCCATGGTAAAGGAATGCAGGCAAAGGTGCAGTAAAGTGTGTATTATTCTTCCTAGGGAGAGTACAGGTACAAGCCAGGGTGTATTTGTCTGGTCTCTCCTGTTTGCTCCAGGGCTATAGGATCGATGAACAGCGATGTTCTCTACCTGTGCCTCTGAGTCCAGTCCCCCCTAGATCTGCCTCCATGAGTGCAGTTGCCCTTGACTGTGCCATGTCCAGACAGCGCCAGCTTCTCTCTGCCCCTGACCTCGCCCCTCCCAGGAAGGCCCGGTCCAACCCCTCCTCTCCCAGCCGAGCCACGCCCGGGAAATCCCGGTCCAGACCCTCCTCTCCAAACCGGGCCACGCCCAGGAAATCCCGGTCCAGACCCTCCTCTCCAAACCGGGCCACGCCCAGGAAATCCCGGTCCAGACCGCTGTCCCCAAACACAGTGCAGCACGTTAGCAGCCCAATAGGTCCTGATGAAGACTGCTTCTCCCTCATACACAGGGTCCACGCATCACAGCTGCAGATGGGAGAACGAGACAAGGGGGAGCATGGGACTGAGAGGGGGAAGCAGGAGAGAGGCGGAGAGAAAAGGGGGAGAGGGGAGGGGGGGAAAAGAGAAGGAAGGAAGGACGTAGAGGAGAAGGAGAGAAGGGGCAAAGAGGAGGCAAGGAAAGAGAAGAAAGGAGGTGGGAGGAAAAAATAGATGCAGTGCTATAGCAGGACTCTGTCTTGTCTGATGCTTGCACAGCTATCTTGGTGCCATGGAAGGGCTGAAGTTTGGCATGAGGTCCAGTTACAGATTTTTGTGTAGAACATTGAAATTAATATAGTTTATTATTTTGAATATTTAAGTACTGTTAAATTTCACTTTGTTCATGACAGTTTGAACAAACATTTATTTATTTCTTTATTTATTTTACTTTTATGAATAGCTTGTTTGATTTAACACATGTTGTTAAAGGCTCTAGTAGTCGCTTTCCACACAAGCCATTTAGCTAGCTAATTTAACTGATGTTATTTGTGTTTGTATTTAGTTATAGTTAGTAGCTAGTCTATAGCTTAGCAGTGGTAGTCACTGCTGCTAACACCAGTGGATTTCAGTCTTCTCTAGCCTGCCTGGAAGGAATTATATAACATACATACTTGCATAGATACATGTAAGCATGCATACACACAAACGCATCAATTCATTGTCGCTTTTATTTTTATCAGACATCTCAAGTATTCTGAGAGTCTGGGAGTCTTTTGGAATTAGGCATGAGCTCCCTGCCCAGGAACAGTATCATAAAAAAATGCTATTTGGAAAAGGAAAGCATATATTTTGTAGCTGGCGCTGTTATGTTTTGGAATAAAATCCCAATTACCTGTATATGAGACCTTGTATAAAGAGAAAATATCATCCTTTAGCAGAAACAATATTGTTTGACGATAGAAATAGCAAATTACAATTATCTAGGAAAGGTGACAAGAATTTTTCTTTGGCTTTGTGGAGCTGTCTCATAGGAGACCAGTCAAAACTTGATCAATATGTCGGAAAACCCGATGATGCTGTAGCTATATGGGCAATATTAGTCTCTGAAGTAATTAGAAATCCCCAAATAGTACATCTCAACATCTTAATGGCCATCCATTTTAAAACCTGGAAACACTTTCGAGATTATCATTCAATGCTGGAAGGGGGAACTTTGAAACAGGGGACAAGCCCTCCAGAGAAAGTGAAGAATAAAAATGATATGGTTTGTAAGATTATTTTTTTTAAGTATATTATGAACTTGTATGATGAATGAAGTGAGAATGTGCACTGTTGTTGGAAGTGGTCCTATGCATGTAAACCAAAAAACCTAAACAAAAAATAAAGGTTTATATACCTTAAAATACAACCTTTATCCATTTTCCATCATGTATCTCTTTCATGTGCCATTTGAGGGAGAACATCCTCACGAGTGAATTGCTCTAACAGCAGTTTTACTCTCTGTTAAATCATTATGAATTCTGAAATGTTCTTTTTGAGCCCAATCCCGAGAAAATCTTTGCTTCTGCAAACAGCTGCTTTAGGGGCATGCTAACATCTAGTGGACAAAGGAGGGAATGCAACAGATGACAAGATGAAAGATTATGAACAACCTTCTCAGCAAAAGCACTCATCCTCAGTTCCCTGGCGTGTCTGGAATATGAACCTGGCCATGGCACGTCTGACCGTGACTGGGGTTCCACCAGGGGATGCGTAATTGGCCATAGTGTCATCAAGGAGGGCCTCAGATCTGACACCATGCTCAAGTGACTCCTCTACTCATGTGGAGCACTGCGGTCTGCCTGCACCTGCTGCAAGTTCAATTTACTTTCATAGACACCCCAGGCGCCACTGTGGCTAGAGCAGCTCCAGTACATTCAGTCTACTGTACACACCTCAGCTTGGTGCTGGATAGCCAGCAAGGACAACACATAGGGTCTGGTTTACTAAGACCATTAGCATATTAAAAACCTTTGAGCATGTGCAAAACTAACAATACAACCAATAATTGGTGCAAAACAAATACCAAATGAAAACCTAATGAACAAAATGGTTTTGTGTGGTCTGAAAAGGTTTTGCAGGGGCTAAAGGTCTTAATGTCTGGGCACACATTGTGACAGAAATCAGGAACATAATTTGGTCATATGTCACACTGGGCAAGAAGATGGCCTGTTCCAGCAAAATGCGAGACAGTGATGACACTGGGGTTGGGCAGAAGTATTCCCCTTGTGCAAGTGAGCCAGAGATGAGAATACAGGCCAGAATACAGCGTGGATCAATGCAAGATGGTGGTCTGTCGGTGTCTACTGATGGCCCCTTAGCTGAAATAAAATAAATAAAATAAATTCCATATTTATACATGCCAATCTACAGTTACATGTGTCCTGCATTTGCAAGTGTTTCGTGCTAAGGAACATAAACATTGGATCACAGCCAAGCACCTTTGGGAAGTTGTGGATGGACCTGAATGCCACCATTAAATACTTGTTAAACATCCATCTGTAGCTGTCAGTGTAGGTATCAAACATCCCTACGGTTCCACGGGTAGGAGACTTGTTTAAGGATATTCTATCCAAAAATTAAATGAGCAAATTTGCATGTTTTTTTCTAACAACCTACAATATGTATGTAAAAAAAAGATTAGATTCACAAGCCAACTTTGGAACTTTTTCTGATAAAACTTATCAGAACTCGTGATATGACTAGTTCCTGTTTATAGGCACACCCTAGCAAAATAAATGTGGATGGGAATAGGTATTTTATTGTAGACTTCACCATAGCACGTTTAGAGTACCGGCGAACTATAGGCTACGACATATCCGCTTGCTAGCATTGGACGCATTGATCAATTGACTTTACAACGACGCTAATATTTAGTGTAAGTATATAAAATTGGCTGTGGTCCATTTTCGACTGTTCATCGTTGTCTCAGATGGGAAAACTCATTTTGGGGATCTCCCGTGGGGATCGTACTTTGGCTTCTGGCACAAACAAAATAAAGACATTATCTTGTTAGATGAAGTTTCTTTGTATTTGGACGGACCTAGTTGGTTCGAAAGTTGCGAGTCCAAGAAAATAACGTAGAGCGATTGGTTGCTTTAATGAGTGTCCCTTCATTGTCCAATAAACGTTAACCAAGGGCGGGGAATAGCTTTGCGTTGAACACACGTTGGGAAGGTTTGGAGTTTGGGCTCGTTTTAAGAAAAAACGTAAACTAAAAGTGACATTTTCCGTTTGTTAAGTAAACATGCCGTCTTTGACAGACAAGCCGGAGGTTATATTTGTAAGTATCACACGCTTATGCCTTTAATTACTGCTTATTCTGACAGGCATTTTTCGGAAGGATCTAGTTATATGGAGGCCCATTCGAAGCCTCGGGATTAGACTGATTTCTTCCTCGAATTTAGTTAACCGTTACGGAAGTAGTTTTATTCCCTCTGTATCTCGATAGCTACAACTGTCTTGAAGTCTAATTGCGAGGAACTGCTTACCCAACCAATGCTCTTTCAATTTATAAAGTAAATCCATGTTTAATCCAGTCGGTCGAAGCTTCTTAGCAATACGAAGATTGGTTGGCGAACGATACGTCTGTTGCTTGCTAGCAGTTAACTAGCAATTTGGCTATCTAGCTAGCTGCAAAGGTTTTTCGGCTATTTACGAACCTTTATTTACCGGTAGGGTTGCATTAGCTATCAGCTGCTAACGGGATGATTTTGCTAGCTAGCTTGATGTACCTTGATGTCCAACTTCCGTACACGAAAGTGATGTAACACTTATTATAAACTACTGATTTGTTTTCTCCGCCTATTGGATATGCAATCAATGCATCTTCTTTCCCTCAGGAAGAGGATGACCTGCCATACGAAGAAGAGATCATCCGGAACCCGTACTCCGTTAAGTGTTGGATGCGTTATATCGAGTACAAACAGAATGGCCCTAAATCTGTGCTGAACATGATATACGAGCGAGCGCTGAAAGAGCTGCCTGGAAGGTAGACACTCTTACGTTCACACACTTCCCCTCGTCTGTGTGTACCTCCTCAGTTAAGATGTATCGTAGATTACCTGTGTATTCTTGCAGCTATGTAATTTATATGTTGTGTTGCAGTTGCATGTTGTGATGTAATTTCGTGTATGTGTGTGTACCTGTTGTTATAAGCTGTGGTATATGGACCTGTATGTGTGTGTACCTGCAGTTATAAGATGTAGTACATTTACCTGTTTTATTTGTGTGTGTGCCTGCAGTTATAAGTTGTGGTATAATTACCTGAGAGAGAGGAGGAAGCAGGTGAAGGGAAAGTGCATCACAGAGCCGGGTTTTGAGGAGGTCAACAACTGTCACGAGAGAGCGCTGGTGTTTATGCACAAGGTACCAAACGCATGCGCACACACACACACACCCTTAAACATACAGCTGCATGATTATATCCCTACACAATGCCACAGCATCAAAAAACACATGTGTTCATGCCCATGCAAATGTGCACACACTTGCTTCCGTGTGTTTACTCTCTCCACCTCCCCTCCTCCTTCCATTCCTCTCACCCAGATGCCCAGAATCTGGCTGGATTACTGCCAGTTCCTGGTGTCTCAGTGCAAGATCACACGGAGCCGGCGCACCTTCGACCGCGCCCTGCGTGCCCTGCCCATTACCCAGCACCCCCGCATCTGGCCCCTGTACCTGCGTTTCGCCCGCAACCTGCCCCTTCCCGAGACGGCCATCCGCGTGTATCGCCGCTATCTGAAGGTGAGGTTCTGTTCCCCAGCTGGTCATTCCTCCAGCCGCTCTCTCGCTCCCTCTCACAGTCCCTCTCCCTTCCAGCTTTCCCCAGAGAATGCTGAGGAGTACATCGATTACCTGCGGTCTGTACACCGCCTGGACGAAGCGGCGGTCAGACTGGCAGCCGTCGTCAACGACGAGAGCTTTGTGTCCAAGGAGGGGAAGTCCAACTACCAGGTGAGACAGTCCTTCATCCTTCACAGACATGTGATGATCAACTGACTGAAGAGGAGGTTTCTTGGAATGTTAATTTTTCAAAATTCTAAGTGGGTGTTCTAGAACTCCATTGCTTTCAGTTACCAGTAGTGATTGTGACATCAGCCTGAGAATGGTTGGTAAAGAACATTCTAATGACATATTGGTGATCTTACACCTTAAAGGGTTATAGCTCTACCTGTAGGAGACAACCTGGGCTGTAGGAGAATCCATTCTCGGCAGTTAGCTTGCTCACAGACACCATTGCAACTTGGTTTTGACTTGAGCAAAGGGGGATCTGGAAAATATTGGGTACTGCTCCAGTGTTGAAGCAATCCACCCTAATGTGTGATTATTGTGCTGGAGATGGGAGTATGTGGAAGTTGTTCCATTGCTTTAATGTTGCGTATGCTTTGTTTTGTGCTTCATGGTACAGCTATGGCATGAGCTGTGTGACCTGATCTCCCAGAACCCAGACAAGGTCAAGTCCCTGAATGTGGGGGCTATTATCCGTGGCGGCCTGACCCGCTTCACTGACCAGCTGGGAAAACTCTGGTGCTCCCTCGCAGACTACTACATACGGAGCGGGCACCTGGAGAAGGTATACACATGTACTGGGTCTCTCTCTCTCTCTCACACACACACACACACACACACACACACACACACACACACACATTAGCTTTACTGTAGACAGCAGGGATGAGCAATTTGCGGTCCTCGAGGGCTGAGAACTGCAACCTCCCTTTGCCTAAGAGTCCGGTGTGAAGACAGTCTGGCCAATCGGTAGCACTAACTACCCAGGGGAGAAAGAAAACCAGGGCTGGATTAGGATTGATGTTGAGTTGATGATCCCTTCCCTGGTGTGCCGAGTGGTTACCTCGGGGTATATCACAAAGCAGGATTACTGCGTTAGCAGGATAAATTCAGAGTTAAACCTAGAACCAAAACTTGAACATGGGCTGAAGGGAAAACAACAGCTCTGGGTTTTATTCAATGAATTTATCCAGCGTGGTACACCTCCCTGGAGAAGGTGTACATATGTTACTGAAGCTCGTATACACACGTGTGCATTCATTAGTCTGCGTAAAAAGAATCACAAGTGTCCTTAGGATGAACTCTTTACGTTTGGGAGGTTGCTTATGGAGGCGGTGTTGACTTTGGCCACTCCCCTCCAGGCGCGGGACGTGTATGAAGAGGCCGTCCAGACGGTGGTGACGGTGCGGGACTTCACCCAGGTGTTCGACAGCTACGCCCACACCGAGGAGACCGTCATCGCTGCCAAGATGGAGACCACTGCTGAGATGGGCCAGGACGAAGAGGGTGAGACCCACCACGCTTTTCGCTGCTGCATTTACCGTGAACGCTGTTTTAACATGGGTACTCATTCAGCAGAATCTCTGAATCAAGTACAACCTTATAGATTAGTGCTTTCACTAAGGCCATATGGGCAGTGTTACAGTAGATGTTGGACGTATCTCTCAGACACACACATACACACATACACAGGCACAAATGCATAGATACTCTACCTCAGACACACAGGCACATGTGCGCATACACATGTACACGGGCATACACTCTCGCACACACATGCACACACACTCTCTATCTCTCACTCTCTCACACACTTTCACGCTCACTCACACTCACTCACTCACACTCCCACACTCTCTCACTCCCACACTCTCTCACTCTCTCTCTCACTCCCACACTCTCTCTCTCACTCCCACACTCTCACTCTCTCTCTCTCACTCCCACACTCTCACTCTCTCTCTCTCTCACTCACACTCACTCACACTCACTCACACTCCCGCACTCTCTCACTCACTCTCTCACTCACTCCCACACTCTCTCACTCTCTCTCACACTCACTCACTCCCACACTCTCTCACTCTCACTCACTCCCACACTCCCTCACTCTCTCACTCCCACACTCTCTCACACTCACACTCACTCACTCACTATCTCACACTCTCACTCTCTCTCTCTCACTCTCACACTCTCTCTCACTCTCTCACACTCTCACTCTCTCTCTCACTCACTCTCCCACACTCACTCTCACTCACTCTCTCTCTCTCACACCTCCCGCAGAGGACATTGACCTGGAGCTGCGGCTGGCACGCTTTGAGCAGCTGATTGCGCGGCGCCCCCTGCTGCTGAACAGCGTGCTACTCCGCCAGAACCCCCACAACGTCCACGAGTGGCACAAGAGGGTCAAGCTGTACGAGGGCAAACCGCGGCAGGTGAGCCAACGTTAACGTTACGTCAGTGGGGCCCTTGCTGGGTGGTTCTGAGGGCTAGAGTTTAGCAGCTGATCTGAGATCAGTGTGGTGTCTGCTTCCTGACCATCAGTAGCCGTTCCAGGGTCAGTGGGGCCCTTGCTGTGTGTCTTGGGTGGTACTGAGGGCTAGAGTGTAGCAGCTGATCTAAGGTCAGTGTCTGCTTGCAGATCATCAACACGTACACGGAGGCGGTGCAGACGGTGGACCCCATGAAGGCTACGGGGAAACCCAACTCGCTCTGGATCTCTTTCGCCAAGTTCTACGAGGAGAACGAGCAGCTGGATGATGTGAGTCAGGCCCCCTTAAACACGCCGCGATACTCCCGCTCGATGCCGCCGCTGAACCTGCCGCGGGAGCGAACGCGCGCACACAGAACATTGCATGACTAATGCGGACATACAAGCATCTAAAATTCAAAAAAAATTTTTAGTTTGTGGCTGAATTTTACTGCGTCGGACATCATTGTCTCTCGGCAGTCTTTTTTCTCCTAATACACTACTGCTGGATCATCTTCTGAATGAAGAAAAAAAAAAGTACTTGATTTGTTCTCATTAAATGGCTTAGCATTGAATGGATCTCTGGCATTTGCAGTGTCAAAACGAACTTTAGCGACCAGTGGCCAAAGCTAAATCCACCAAAATGGCGCATGGACACTTTAACTTTAGTCTTACTCACTCTAACCTCGTCGTCCCTCTCGCCCACTCTCCAGGCTAGGACCATCTTTGAGAAGGCCACGAAGGTGAACTATAAGCAGGTGGACGAGCTGGCGGGGGTGTGGTGTGAGTACGGGGAGATGGAGCTGCGTCACGAGAACTACGAGCAGGCTCTGCACATCCTGAGGGTAAGGGCACGCGCATTGACACACACACACACACACACACACACACACACACACACACACACACATACACACACACACACACACTTTAATAATTTTATTCATGTCCACATACAAAAGTAACAATAAAGAACAAAAACAATATAGACACGGTACAAAATAATGACGTTGTATACTTGCAGGAGTATACAATGTATACAGTGTGTTCTTGATTGCGGTGCAAACAGATTGAGAGATTAAGTCTTGATGGTAGGACTTGTAATCTTGCTTTAACTGTGTAAATGACAATATCCTCATCAATTGCAGTATTAAGTGCTAGTTTCCTTGTAAATGTAAACTGGTCCAGTGTTGTTGTTGTTAGTCCATCAGGACCCTCCGAGCATTAAACGATGTGAACTGATGCAGTGTCTGTACCCAACAGCTGCTCTTATGAGCCGGTCAGTGAGAATGTCCTCTGACTCTGTCGCAGTCTCCGAGTCAGCTCATACCCACGTCATTTAGACCACACACACACACACACCCTCTGCTGCGCTCAGTAACTGTCATTTTCACGCCCGCAGAAAGCCACCGCCATCCCGTCCAAGAAGGCCGAGTACTTCGACTCCTCCGAGCCGGTGCAGAACCGCGTCTACAAGTCCCTGAAGGTGTGGTCCATGCTGGCTGACCTGGAGGAGAGTCTGGGTACATTTCAGGTAACGGCGGCTGTAACCTTTACCCACTGCCCCCCACACTCCCATAACTCCATTAGACCCCATGATGACGTGTCAGTCTGAGGTGCACCACCCCATGTGGAATAGTCTGCCAGTACATGTAGTGGAGGCAGAAACACTGGAGGTTTTCAAACCCAGGCTTGATACAGTGCGAGATTCTATTTAGCTTTTCGGCAAACTAGGCAGTAGGTACAGGGTTAGGAAAAGGTGAGCATTGCTGGGCTGAATGGCCTGTTCTTGCTATTATGTTATGTGTTGTCAGTTCACTGCTGTACTGAAGCTTTATTGTGATTGGGTGGTGTTTTACATCCATTTATCTGGCTTTTATCTGGTTTTTACCACCAGTGTGGATTCCATGACCTTTCACGCACACAATAGGAAGTGGAGAGTTGTGTAAAGGATGTGTGTCGGTTCTGTAGCGGGTGTTTCATGGTGGTGCCGTGGTTTGGCGCTGTTGTGTTTAAGATGAGTTTGGTTTCTCCCCGCCAGTCCACAAAGGCGGTGTATGACCGTATCATCGACCTGCGCATCGCCACGCCCCAGATCATCATCAACTATGCCATGTTCCTGGAGGAGCATAACTACTTTGAGGAGAGCTTCAAGGTTGGTGCACCTGTGCTTGAACCTGCTGTCACCACAGGGGTCAGAGGTTGTATAACCCCTGAGCGTGGTGATGTCACTGACCCCTATCCTCCCCCCGTTTATGTGTGTCCCCCGCAGGCCTACGAGCGAGGCATCGCCCTCTTCCGCTGGCCCAATGTCTACGACATCTGGAACACCTACCTCACCAAGTTCATCGACCGCTACGGAGGCAAGAAGCTGGAGAGGGCCCGGGACCTGTTTGAGCAGGCCCTGGACGGCTGCCCTGCCAAATTTGCCAAAAGTAAGTGAACACAAATCACTTTTACACTGTTGACCTGCTCACCAGATGTCTGCTTGGGGCAGAAGACTCATCCATTTGTAAATGACTGTTTAGATCAGAGGTCATCAAACTTAAATGAGCAACCAGTGGCTGAGAACCCAGATAAAATGGCTGACCAACACCTTCATCCAGCATTCACTGTAGGCTGCAATACCTGGGGGGTGGTGGTCAATAGAAGATGCTTGGATAATGTGAGGTATATTATTGGCTACGATGGGTAATGGTGTTTGTATGTGTGTTTCTGATTGGTTTAGATGGTTTGTGGTAATTCAATGTGTGTTGTGATTGGTAGCGATATACCTGCTGTACGCCAAGCTGGAGGAGGAGTTTGGGCTGGCGCGGCACGCCATGGCGGTCTACGAGCGGGCGACGGAGGCGGTGGAGACGACGGAGAGGCACCACATGTTCAACATCTACATCAAGAGGGCTGCAGAGATCTACGGAGTCACACACACCCGAGCCATTTACCAGAAGGCCATCGAGGTTCTGTCTCTGTCTCTGTCTCTCTCCCCCTCTCTCTTTCTCTCTCTTGCGCATGACTGAAGCCTTTGTGTGTGTTGCAGATCACATGATTGAAACTGTGTGTGTGTGTGTTGCAGGTGCTTCCAGATGAGCACTCCAGAGAGATGTGCCAGCGTTTTGCTGACATGGAGAGCAAACTGGGCGAGATTGACCGGGCGAGAGCCATCTATTCCTACTGCTCCCAAATCTGTGACCCCAGGGTGAGAGACCATGCCTGACCCCAGACAATACACACTGACCTCAGACCTGCCCTAAACTCACAATACACACTGACCCCAGACCCAGACCTGCCCTAAACTCACAATACACACTGACCCCAGACCCAGACCTGCCCTAAACTCACAATACACACTGACCCCAGACCCAGACCTGCCCTAAACTCACAATACACACTGACCCCAGACCTGCCTGAAACTCACAATACACACTGACCCCAGACTTGCCCTAAACTATCGCACCATATCCAGAAACCTTGGAATAAATCAAAGATTTTTTTCAAAACCACAAATTCAGTCTGAGACAGTTAAAAACCTCAAACACTGATCTCTCCAGGAAGGCCTCAGATCACAAGCGAGTGTACACTTTCACAGAGTAAATCGCATGAGGCAGTGATTTTGACTGAGGCGTCCCCCCCCCTCTCTTTCTCTCCCTCAGATGACCCCTGCATTCTGGCAGACCTGGAAGGAGTTTGAGATCCGGCACGGGAACGAAGACACCATTCGGGAGATGCTGAGGATCAAGCGCAGCGTTCAGGCCACGTACAACACGCAGGTCAACTTCATGTCCTCTCAGATGCTCAAGGCCACCGCTAATGCCACTGGAACCGGTGAGAAGCGTGCAGTGTGCACACTCCCGAACACAGCATGCTAAGAGCATACAGAAAATGTACTTGCACCTCAATTACACAAAAACAGATGAGCGCAGACTGACCGTGTGCTTGTGCTTGTGTGCAGTGTCAGACCTCGCTCCAGGGCAGAGTGGAGTTGACGATATGAGGATGTTGGAACAGAAGGCTCAGCAGCTGGCAGCCGAGGCGGAGCAGGACAAGCCCCGGCCCAAAGACAAGATCCTCTTCGTCAGGTACGCGCTGCTGCGCTGAAGCACAGAATAGCGCTGCAGTTTTTGACCACTAGAGGCTGCCTTACGCCTTCTATACACATTGGAAAATTGCGTTCTGCTATTATAACTTACATTTACAACAGATACCTTTTCAGGATTCAGATCTTGTATTTTGTGCGTTTTCTAGGAGTGACACCTCTCGCACCGAACTGGCTGAGCTTGCGAAGCAGGCTAACCCTGACGAAATAGACATTGATGACGAAGATGATGAGGAAGAGGATGAAGGTGGTGAACCGGAAGGTGAGTTGAGCCACTGTGCGTATGTGCGTGTGCATCTGTTTGTGCATCTGTGAGTGTGTGTAAAAGGGGTGTGAAAAAACAGCACGAGTGTAAGTAAACATTGAATAAATGCATGTGTTCGTGATGTGTTCTCTCTTCTACAGAGGTGCAACTGGAGCAGAAGAGTGTCCCCACAGCTGTGTTTGGGGGGTTGAAGCAGGATTGAAATGCCAAAGGACGATGATGTCACATCGATGAACAATGAACAATACACCATCAGCAGCGTACACATGTCTCTGTCTAAGCTGATATAGGCACACTGCTGAACGCTTGTGGGACCCATAGAAAGTGTTTTATTAGACTATCTTCTCTCTGTGTCACATTGCATTTTAAAAAATACAGTCCCAGACCGCTGAATAAAATGTGTGTGTGTCTGGTTACTGTTGGCCAGCCCCCTAAAACCAAACCTCCACTGGAATTCTGAATTGTAGCCTTGCGTTGTTGCTGTTGCCTCTTATTTTGGTCAATTATCAGGGCACAATCCTGTTGGCAAACCCGCCTCCGACCCTGGGTATGGTCACGGCTCAATACCAGACCGCATCGCACATTTCAACCCAGTTATTTTCCAGGATCCATGTCTCGTATTCTTTGCACATCTGAAATGCAAATTACAATGAAAAAAAAAACAACGCTGCTACATTTATGCAAAGTGGAGTCCACTGTGATGTTTGCTTGGTTTTCTATAGAACTGGGCTAGGCAGCCCTAGTCCTAGTGTGCCATTGACGTTTCAGTTTTTAGTTTCATCTGAGCTTGACCCCAAGGGTTTAATGGATGATTAAAAGTCTGAGCCCAAATATTCTGAATGTTGAAATGCCGAGTGCCTCCAGCAGATGGTCTCTTGCATTCTTTAAACCTGATCAATTACATCAAATTAAAATGAATCAAATTATATACCATCTCTGGCACTCGAGAACCGGGGCTGCTATAAAAGCTTGTGCTGCCTCCATAGATATTCTCTGAGGACCAGATATTCAGATGAATTGGAGCAGTCGATTACTCCGTTAACTTGCCTCACCTGGTTACCTGGGTCTCAGCAGAGTACTGATTGTAAGGTGAAAACAAAAGCCAAAACCTGTAGTTCCTCAGGACCAGGGTTGGACACCAGTGGTGTCAATGTGTCATATGCACATTGAGGCAATAGCAAACTGTGATTACCTGAAGTGCAACTTCTGTTTCATCCTCTTCATGACTGGCATTTCCCATACAGTGCTGCCAACTTACATTGTGTGCGTTTCTTACTATATTAGAGGATCCCTTTCCATAAAGAAGTGGACACTGCAACTGTGGCAGGCATGTGAGATTGTGTCGCACTGTAAATGTCAAGATGCTCTATAAAAACGGGCATAAGGCTCTAACTCAAAGGTGAATCTCAAACTACTTAAATGGCGGCTAATTGATAACTTTTGTATATTTCCAGAACAACACATTGATATATCCTAATTGTTTACATGAAGTTCTTTGTGTGCTACTTTGTTCAATTACGCCAACGCCACATTACAATTTCGCCCGGACCCCAAACTGAATGTATTGGTTTGACTGTTTACGACAATACAGTCCTGGACTGTCACATTCTGCACAACATGGGTGGATCATGAAACATGCAATCTGTTCAACTGTATATGAAGACGTTGACAGCGTCAAATTGTGACACGCTGATATTCTGATAATTCATGTATTTGATTTTAGTGGAAGGGGATCATCATTTTTACATAGCCACACTGGGAAATATTCGCTGAGAAACGCTACGTGAACATCAATTAGCCAGCCTAGCTATGTTACACACCTAAGTTCGTGAAAGGTTTTCTGGTCACACAATCATTTAAAGGCATTATGAATAAAAGGTAAAACGAATAACCCGTCTACCCCATCTGAATCACACGCAGTTAAGGGTAGAATTTCGTTGTGCTTGTGCACATGCAAATATGTAGATACCCCCCTACTTTCAATTTGCACTTCGTAAAACCCAGCATAGGTTGCGTATCTGAAACTCAGACGAGTCCATAATGATACAAAGGGGGAGGGAATAGCAAAGTATTGTTGAAAAAATCAACAGCAGAAAATGTATTTATTGGTCTATGTAACGTTGTCATTCAAAACCACTAGTATTATTTACATTTCTTTCTTATGTTAACAATTATATATGAACGCCACATACCGTGGCACCCATGACAAGCGCTCTACCTATACGTGGGACTCTTGGTAAAGTCCAGTGTACCCGGGTTTCCGCGCGAAAAGACGGCCCCGCGCGCCGTAACAGCATATAGGATCCATAAGACGCTTGTCGTCTCCGCTTGCACAACAAACTGGCATTGAGAGATCCTTGGTTTTTAACGAATAACGCTTTTAAAACCATTATTTGTTTAATTTAAGTCATTTTGTATATAAAGAAGCTTGTCATTTTAACAGTCACATTTAAACTTGAAATGCCAACCAAAACCTCCTTGTCTCTGCCAGAGGACATCAGGAAACGGTACGTTTACACTGTTTCGATTAGCTCGCTAACACGGTAATAATATTACCATTTCCACTCATTCATAAAACGGGAGAAACTAGCATTGCCTAAACGACATGGCACACGACATCAGCCTCTTGAAATGCGGTTGGGTTTGTCAGTATCTTCTAAAATGGGGGAGACTGAATAGCCTGCCAGCTAATTAAACGAGGAAAGGGGTTGTTTTAGCAAGCTAACGTTTGTATGTAGCTAGCCGATGCGCCGCAGGTCTTGGATGGATGGATTTGGCGCCAAATGGCGCATTTTGGATTTTACCAGCAAGCGTCGTCAGCTAGTTGGCTAGCTACATCAAAGGGAAAACGACAATATTGTTGGCCGCGATTTGTAGAGCTAGCTACTTGCTAAGCAGCAAGTCTAACGCTGTTCATCGGTTTTGTATTCAGACTGCTGTCACGATGGCGCGGTTTAGCCCGTAATGTTATTAACGTTAGCGAACGTTAACCAACTAGCTAGCTAACGATAGCAATTTGCCTGCAGCTGGCGATTTGCCATCCACTTCATTTAGTGGCTCAAATCAGCTGGTTAGCGAACTGGCTAGCTATTTGCTCCAAAGCTTAGTTAAACCAAAATCCACGGAATTACCCTGCCTCATTTTGCTAGCTTGCGAGTTCGCCAATGTTTCCATTGGTTAACATTGGATTCATGCCTGGCAAGAGAAGCAGCATGTATTATTTATCAGCTGACGTTAGTTATATTCATTTGAGTGGAAGTTTGTAGCTAGGTAACGTTATTCTGACGAACAGCTAACGTTCCCCGTACACATTAGCTACACGCCTCATACGTCGCACTACAATTTCTTAAGTAGGTGGATGTGACGTTGAACATGTGTGTTCACAACATTGGTTTAACATGCAGCTTCGCTCCTGAGTTCAAAGTTGCCTGTCGGTCATGCCGATTTCCCGCACAGCAAGCTAGCTATGGTTTACTCCACCCACCTCAAAACTCCGGCCGTGAAATGGCGTGTGTTTTGAGTTCCGGCTCTTGACAGAATTAACCGATTGACTTTGTCTTTTGGCTTCCAGACTTCAGGTGTTGGATAAGGACGGAGATGGGCTATCAGAAAAGGTCAGTGTTCTCTGCTGCATCCAGCGTTCTGCACACTACTGATTTCCTGTGGAATACAACGAAGTTGTGCCAGTCCTGACAGGCCTAATTTACACATGCTTCAGTCACATTTTGGCCGGCGGTGTTTGATCTGTCCCATGCCCCACTGCTCTTATTCAGGGGTCTGGTCCAGTGACTGACTGGTACATCACAGCTTAAAGATGGTCATGCCATGTCTGAATATTTTGGCGAGTGTTGTCATGCGCACTGGCACACTTGTGGGTTTAACTGCAAATCTTAATTTAAATGGGTCCTTCATGCATCACCATTTGTTAACATTCCACGAATGATAGTGACTTTACCGTAGTGTTCACTATACCATACCAAAGATTTTCTGTGAGAATCGGTCGATGGCGTCTTAAGGTTATAGCTTGCCTGTCCTCTCTGCATCTTCATCAGGAGTGCGTGAGGGAGAAGCTCAGTCTGGTTCAGGACTTCCTGCAGACGGAGGCTCAGGATCAGCTCCGCAGCCTGGAGGCTGAGATGAGGAGCGAGGAGCTGTCTGAGGTGAGGCGCTGCCGCTGTCAAGTGCTCATGATGCATTTGGGGGTTTGGCCTTTCAGCCCCTGTTATATAGTGGCCTCCTGTTATTGGTAGCCACCACAGATGTCTGGCACAATGGCCCAAGAACCTTTTAATTGGCTTTTGCCCATAGAAGGGCACACCCCCCCCCACCCCACCCCCCCACCCCACCACACACACACACACACACACACACACACACACACACACACACACACACACACACACACACACACACACACAGGGTGTGTTGCACACAATTTAGACAATTTCTAGGACGGGGCAACTTCCCCCAGTGATTCACTTTTTGAACGCTTCATTTACGCCTGAGCGAAAGGTTTCTATTGGCTGGCCCATAGCTGTTAACTCTTCCTCCAATCCCCCCCCAGGAGGGCTACCTGTCCAAGGTGAAGGCGCTGCTGGGAAGGGAGCTGTGTGTGGAGAACGGTTCTCATGCCGACAGCCCCAAGCTCAACGGCCAGTCAAATGGCGTGACTGAGAACGGCTCGCACAGCGAGGAGGATCTGGTCACGGGAGCCATGGAAACTGAGGGAGAGGGCGGGGCTGTGAAGTCTCCTAGCGCGCCCAAAGCAAGAGGAGGTCGCAAGATCAAAACGGAGGGGGACTCCAAGAGTGAGTGTGGGGACTGGGCTGGATGTAGGTAGATGCAGGTGTGACGCATGAGCCAATCAGCTACCAGTTTGTAGCAGAGTGTTCTGATTTGGGCCATTCAAACCTTCTGGATTCTTCTCTTCCAGAGTCTCCTGTCAGTTCCAGAGTCACGCGTAATTCCGGCAAGCAGCCCACCATCTTATCCATGTTCTCCAGAGTGTGAGTACACCACCTCCTCTCTGATTAGGTGTGTGTGTGTGTGTGTGTGTGTGTGTGTGTGTGTGTGTGTGTGTGTGTGTGATGGTTAATGGGTGTGTAAATGTGCAGGTGTTACAAGCTGTGTATTTTCCTGCTGCAGCTCCAGCAAGCGCAAGTCTGAGGAGGTGAATGGAGAGGAGGAGAGTGGAGACACGGGGGAGAAAGCTGAGGATGGAGATCAAGAAGAGGAGGTGAGGGAAGCTAAGGTTGTGTGTGTTTGCGTGCCTTTGTCTTCATCCTTCTGACTGGTGCTCCTTCTGCCTGCAGGCACAGGAAGAGAAGAGGCTGAAAGTGGAGACAGATGAAAAGTTAGATGCTAACCATTTCTCGCACACTCTCTCTCGCGCACAAACATACGCATGCTCACACTGGCACGCGCAACACCTGTACTTGCGCAAACACAAATGTACACGTGCGCACGCTCCTGACCTGAACGTTGACCTCTGACCCTGTACCTCTTCCCCAGAGTGGCTGAGGCTCCTGCAGAGAAGGCCAAACCTGTGGCTGCTGTGAAGGTGAGGCATGTGCATCACTCCGGTGCTCAGTGTTCATGAGTCTTATCTTGCTTAGTGTAGCAAAGCCTTGGTTGTTTTTTCAAAGCCATGGCACTTTTCTTGGTATCCCAACCTTTTGGAATTCAATATGCATTTTCTCTGTGGAAAGTGTTTTTTTTTTTTTTTTTACAGTTTTTCAATTTCATGTGAAACTGAGGGGCCTGCATAATATGGCATGTCCAGTCAGTACATGAGGATGTGTTAACTGGTTTGGGTATTAGACCAGTACCACTGACATGGCAGCAAAGTTTAGTTGGTTTCTCTGGGAATGTGCTGAAGTGGAAGTGTAATGTAGGTATTAGTTCTGTGTATCAATTTTGCTTGGGTGATTTTCTTTGGCCATGTTAATGACAGGTTAAGCATGAGGACTTGTCTAGTGCTGAGCAGTTCTTTGCTCCCGGCTTGGTTAGTATGGCAAAGATCATTTTTTGCTCTGCGCCCTGATTGGGTTTGCATGCCGTGCTGGTGCAACATCACTGCCCTCTGCTGTATTGGAGTACAGTTGTCATTGATCAGTAGTGTTGCAGTATACTGGTACAGCGACTAATTTACTTATCTTCCGCAGCCAGTAGTTTTCTGTTCTTGTGTTGCGGGTGTTCTGTACAGCCTAGCCTGCATTCTGCCTTTGGTGATGGGCTAATTTCCACAGAGTAGTCAGTCAGTCATCCGTGTGCTCGGATGACTATTGCTGTCAGTCACCGTTTGACTTCCTCTTTCTGTCTCAGACTCCGCCCCCCAAATGCCCAGACTGCAGGCAGTATCTGGATGACCCTGACCTGAAGTTCTTCCAGGGAGACCCCGATAATGCGGTAAGCATCTTATGCGGTCAGGTTCTGCATTGTAATGGATGCATTGAGAACTGTATTCTGTGCTTATTAGTGTTAATACTCTTAACTTTTTTTTTCCTCCACACGCAGTGTTAAAATGTTTCAACACACTAACATGTCCCAATTACATAGGCTCCTCAATGATTTTCCCAGTTGGCAAGCCGGATTTCTGGGGCAAATGCTCCTAAAATGGTGGCACTGTCGAGCCCTGAAATGGGGGAACTTGTGTTCTGTGCTGCAGCTGGATGAACCGGAGATGCTGACGGACGAGCGTCTGTCCCTGTTTGACTCCAACGAGGACGGGTTCGAGAGCTACGAGGACCTCCCCCAGCACAAGATCACCAACTTCAGGTTGGGCCGGGGACAGCTTCTGGGGGGGGGGGGGCGTGCGTTTTGGGGTGGGGGTGGTCAGTTTCGCCCCTGGGGGTGGGGTCAGTTTCTGACGACCCCGTTCTCTGCTGCAGCGTCTACGACAAACGGGGCCACCTGTGTCCCTTCGACTCGGGCCTGATCGAGAAGAACGTGGAGCTGTACTTCAGCTGCGGGGTCAAGCCCATCTACGACGACAACCCCTGCATGGACGGTACGGCGCTGTCGCTCAGGGCCTGTGCGCTGCAGGAGGGATGACCCACGTTCGGCTACGGACTGGAGCCCGAGTGTTTCTCCGGATTAACTCCTTTCCTCTTCCAGGTGGCGTTCCCGCCAAAAAGCTGGGCCCCATCAATGCCTGGTGGATCACCGGGTTTGACGGCGGAGAGAAAGCCCTCATCGGCTTCACCACAGGTAAATTGCCTGCTCTTGTTCTGTACCTGACCATAGACTAAAAATATGGACCAGTTTTCGGGTGCGGGGATGTTGTACAATTTGGGTCCAGACACTGTGTGGTAGGGAAACGCCCTTATATGGGCTGAAGTCGGAGTGAAAAGCGCATGAGCGCATGACTCAACTGTCCCTGATGCGTCCACAAACTATCTCTATAAAATGCAGACAATGCTATATTGTTACCATTGACTTGCATTGAAATGTTTGGAACTCCTGTCCTGGAGCCAGCCGCGCTGGTGCTAGGGAACGACATCTCAACCAGAGCAGGAAATGAGCTTCTAAAACCAAAGGCCAATTTTTTGGTAGCTTTGGTTGTGACGCGTGCGCAAGCGCTGCTATCGGCTGAGCCGTGACCCCTCTCTCCGGCCCCCAGCCTTTGCGGACTACATCCTGATGGAGCCCAGCGAGGAGTACGGTCCCACCTTCGCCCTCATGCAGGAGAAGATCTACATGAGCAAGATCGTGGTGGAGTTCCTGCAGAAGAACCCCGAGGTCACTTACGAAGACCTCCTCAACAAGATCGAGGTAATGGTGAGCACGGACACGGACACGCACACACACACACGGACACACACCCCCCATGCTCTGTTCACGCAAACCCGGTTGTGGCTCAAGTCGCCGCCGCCCGGTCCGGTTTTTGCGCCGACCCCTAACCCCGACCGCCCCCCCCCCCCTCCAGACCACGGTCCCCCCCGCCGGCCTGAACTTCAACCGCTTCACGGAGGACACGCTGCTGCGGCACGCCCAGTTCGTGGTGGAGCAGGTGGAGAGCTACGACGAGGCCGGCGACCCCGACGAGCAGCCCGTCATCGTCACGCCCTGCATGAGGGACCTCATCAAGCTGGCCGGCGTCACGCTGGGAAAGAGGTAACGGCCCGCGCCGCGGTCTCCCCCTGC
Source organism: Conger conger (assembly GCF_963514075.1). Classification (NCBI taxonomy): domain Eukaryota; kingdom Metazoa; phylum Chordata; class Actinopteri; order Anguilliformes; family Congridae; genus Conger; species Conger conger. The sequence goes on from NC_083775.1 coordinate 20,274,578, forward strand.
GGCTGCGGTACCCGCCCGTCCGCTACGGCCGGACCGTTTCCGCCCCCCTCATTGGCTGAGACCGCTGCTTCCCGTCCGGTCGGGAGAGACTCCCCCCGAGTGAGTCCGTGTGTGTCCCAATCCTCAAATGCATCCTCCCTTTCCTCCGTACTTCTGAAATACGTGACAAGGGGGATACTTTTTGAGTATTGGGACACCCCGTGTGTGGAGTGGGTGAGTCCCTTGTATTCCGATGGCATGGGGGTTGGGATGGGGTGTTCCTATTGCTTGTATCCTGTTTTCCTAACCTGTCTAACGCTCCTCTAACGTTCCCCTAACGCAGCATGCTGTTGTACTGGTAGGTATGACCTGCGTTCCCTGGCGTGCATGCAGCCTGCACTGTGTTTTGCGGGTCGGGTGGGCGGGGTGGTTCTGCTCTGGTGCTGAAGCTGTTGTCGAGATTTTGGCGGGGGTAATTGATTGAACTCTAATTTGAAACGTGTGGTCCTTGTGCTTGTCGTGCTGCCACGTGGAGCAGGCTGGTAACTGAATGGTGCATGAGAACAGAGCTGCATGAGTCTGGCTGGGGTTCAGAGGCCCCCCCCCCCCCCCCCCCGTCTGTCCCACAGGGCTGCCTTCTGACCCTGCCCCCTCTCGCCCCCTACAGGCGTGCTGCCAGAAGGCAGGCCATCCGCCACCCCACCAAGATCGAGAAGGACAACAAGGGCCCCACCAAAGCCACCACCACCAAGCTGGTGTACCAGATCTTCGACACCTTCTTCTCCGACCAGATCGACCAGAACGACAAGGACGGCGGCGTGAAGCGGCAGCGCTGTGGTGTCTGCGAGGTCAGCTCGGGCGTCCTGATGCTAATAATATCACTTCCATCTGGCGCCTGGAAAAATATCCATTTCATACCATGGGGGGGGGGGACGGACGAATGCATCATGAGACATTTAAAAAGGGCTTTTTGCAGCATTGCCAGCCAGTGCATTTCAGGATGTTTTACTGAACCTACGTGTTCACGGTCTCCTCTCCCTGCCCAGGTGTGCCAGGCCCCAGACTGTGGGAAGTGCTCCGCCTGTAAGGACATGATAAAGTTTGGGGGCAGTGGGCGCATTAAGCAGGCCTGTCACAAGAGGAGGTGAGTGCAGACGGGTCTCTGGGAGGGGACCGGGGTCGGCTTGGCTTTCATACGGTACGTTCCTGCTTTGACTGAAGCAGAGTCGGCCCAAATCCAGCTGGACGGGCATCTTCTAAAGGGGGAGGTACAATTGGGTGAATCCAAGGGGGTTGGAATCCCTTTCCTCCAATCAAAATGATGCGTTGGATGTGGAGACAAATGTATGACGGCTTATTTTATTAGGAACCAATGCAAATGGATAAAATCAGAAATGAGTTGATGTCAATTCATTGGTCCTGTGTGAACTGGCCTTTTCCCCTGTGGTGACGTCCCCTCCCCCACAGGTGTCCCAACCTGGCTGTGAAGGAGGCGGAGGATGATGAGAACATCGAGGAAGACGATGCACTGCCCGTGAAGGCCACGTCCAAAAAAATGTCCCAGGTCAAGAAGAAGAAACAGAACCAGAAGAAGCTGTCCTGGATCGGACGGCCCGTCCGAGTACGTACCCCCCTCCGCCCCCATCTCCTGTGTAGTGCAGTTCAGGCTCCTGTGATGTCGCCTGCTTTGAGAAGCAGGAAGTGATTCCCTGAGCTGGAACCAGAGGTGTAGAAACCCTACCATGTGTTTCTTCCACCCATGAACCCAGCCAGTGGTTTTTACGAATCAGGCTGAACAATTGTGCCTATTGGCGAATCCAGGTTGAATTGAAACACTGTGGAGGACTTCTACTTTCTGAACCTGGGTTGTGGCACGTTGGCTTTAGCCTGGAGGGTTAATGGTGTCCTTTCTTGTGTGGAGTGGCTGTCTTGCACAGACCCTGAGGCTCCTGCTGTTCCCCTGTCCCAGTGATGGTGTGATACCGGGCCGGAGTTGAGTCCCTCATACCCCCTCTTTCTCCTGCAGACGGAGGGGAAGAAGGAGTACTACATGAGCGTGTCCGTGGAGGAGGAGGTGGTGGAGGTGGGAGACTGCGTTTCCGTCAGCCCTGATGACCCGTCCGATCCCCTCTACCTGGCCAGGTACGGATAGCCCCTGTCCTTCCCCCCATTTGGTTGCCAGGCCGCAGGGCTTGTTTAAGGTGCTTGACCGCGACCTGGAAGGTTGCCGGTTCACGCCTCTGTGTAGCCACAGTGCAGCCGTTGGGCGCTTGGGACGGGGTCGATGGCTGACCTTTGCCCCTATGGCTCTCAGGATCACGGCGATGTGGGAGGATGACTCGGGGAAGATGTTCCACGCGCACTGGTTCTGCCGCGGGACGGACACGGTTCTGGGCGAGTCGTCGGACCCCCTGGAGCTCTTCCTGGTGGACGAGTGCGAGGACATTGCCCTCTGCTACATGCAGGACAAGGTCAACGTCCTCTACAAGGCCCCCTCCAACAACTGGTTCATGGAGGTAACCCCCCCCCCCCCCCCCAATGCGAGAAATCCATTGCAAAAGACTTCTTGAATTTTGATAAGTTTAAATTGATGTTCTGTTAAATTTATTGGCTGCTCATGTGCAATTTGCATGATTTCCAACATGCTTCCATTGAATTTTATTTCTGTATTTGTCTGGGGTCTGTTAGTGGTGTACCTGAAGCGCAGGCATTATAGCTGTGCAGACTATTTGTTTATTGCAAGTCATATCCTTTATCTATATTGACAGCGATATGGCATGTTTCCCTCATGTCGTGCAGCCCTAGAAGGGCTGGGGCTGAGCGGTTGGTCTCCCCGGTGCTCAGGCTGTTCTCTGGCACTTTCAGGGCGGGGTGGATCAGGACATCAAGGTGATCGAGGACGACGGGAAGAGCTTTTTCTACCAGCTGTGGTACGAGGGGGACTGCGCCCGCTTCGAGACCCCACCCACGGTCACGCCTTCTGAGGACCGCAAGCACGCGTGAGTCTGCTGGGTGTGGGGGTGTGTGTGAAGGTGCTCTCAAACCACATCTGGCAAATGCATATGGTGACTCGTTGTACCCCCCAGTTGTCAGTTTAATTGGCCGGTGCTGTAGGTGGGTTTCGTCTGATATGGCTACTTGGGACAAAGAGGGACATATCAGCACCTGACTGGATAGCACTGCGTTCGTTTGTTTTAGCAACGGAACCATACGGCCGACTGTTTCTAAACTTGCTGCTCCTACGAAGCGGTCCGCTAAAATATTCGTAGAAACATTTGAGGCGAGAAATAAACGATACAGTTGCTGAATCTCGATTCACGTTTCATCTGCAACTCCTAGTTTTAAAAGTTCGGTCCTCGCCCCGCAAGGCTCTCCATAGAAGTGGTGTGGTGTGGTTCTCTCTGACTCCTCCTCTCCCTGCAGCTTCTGTCTCAGCTGCAGCCGCACCCGTGAGCAGGAGGAGCGCGACACGCCCCGGCCCCGCGACCCGCTGGACGGGGAGAGCGACTCCAAAGTGTTCTACGCCTCGGTCTGCCTGAAGGGGGAGCAGTACCGGCCCGGGGACAGCGTCTACCTGCTGCCTGAAGCCTTCGGTTTCGGGTGAGTGTGCGCGTCTACCTGACGGCAGGGGATGGAAACGCTCTCCGATTAGTGTAAAATGGCTTCACATTCGCTATGCTTGAGTGCGCGTGTGACGTTGCTCTCTCCCCCCCCCCCCCCCTCCCTCAGGGTGAAGGCAGCCAGTCCGGTGAAGCGGTCCCACAGGAAGGAGGACGTGGACGAGGAGCTGTATCCGGAGTACTACAGGAAGTCCTCCGACTACATCAAGGGCTCCAACCTGGACGCCCCCGAGCCCTTCCGCGTCGGACGCATCAAGGAGATCTTCTGCCACAAGCGCAGCAACGGCCGGTCCAACCAGGCCGAGGTCAAGCTGCGTCTGTACAAGCTCTACAGGTGAGGGGGGGGATGCTGGGACCTGAGCCGGTGCACAGGGGGCCGAACCGGCCTGGTAACGCCGGAGCTTGCCCTATGCGTCGAGTGTTTGCTGCGTCCCTGTTTTTGAAAGACAGACACTGGCCTGGGTTGAAATGTTAGTCATTTTTTGAAACGCTTCTATGCTCGCTTCTCTGCTTCTTGGGGAAATGGAATTTTGTTCCAATAAACCAGGCAAGCTTGGTCGAATGAACAAAGTATTTGTTTTGTAGTCAAATGCATATTTCAACCCGGGTCTGCGCACAGCCAATGGTGCTTAGTTGCCGGTCCCGTCCCTGCAGCGTGCTCTCACTGGGTTGTGTAGAATGAGGTGTGTGTGTGTGTGGGCAGGACATTCACAGTTGCATGTTCGAGCCCAGCAGCCGGACTAATCCCTGCCTGCGCCCTTTCCCTCCCCAGGCCTGAGAACACCCACAAAGGTCTGAAAGCGGGGTACCACACCGACATCAACCAGCTGTACTGGAGCGAGGAGGAGGCCACCGTGGACGCGGTGGAGGTGCTGGGGCGCTGTCGCGTGGAGTATGGCGAGGACCTGATCGAGAGCGTGCAGGACTTCTCCGCCGGCGGCCCCGACCGCTTCTACTTCCTGGAGGTGAGAGGGGGGGGCGGGGCGACCTCTGGCTCCGTTATGGACCAATCATCTGCTGCTGAAGCAATCGCTTCGCTTTACCTCCTGGCTTCCTTTCCTCACGCTCGCGTTCCTCGCTCCAAGCTCGGACTGCCGGAGCCGGCCGGGAAAGGGGGCGAGCAAAGTGTGAGATCTGAGGAATCTAGGCACTGTGCATTTGGCAAAGGGAATGTCTTTTGCTCTTGTTTTAAAGCCACGTCAACTACAGGTTGAGGTGGATCCACAGGTTGGTAATTTATACGTCCCACGTTCTGAAAGTGCTTCCGGAAGGATGCACAGGTTTCCTTGCTAAAGAATCCTTTGGGAGCCTACTAGCCCCTTGCCTCCGAGCTCCTTTTTTTTAAGGAGCGTTTAACGGGTTGGGACGTCCCTGATGGTGGACCATGGTTGATTTCCGGAGGATGAAAAGGTTGGAATGAGCCCTGAAATTGTGTGCTCTGACATTCTATAACCTCCCCACTGCAGGCATATAACGCCAAGACGAAGGGCTTCGAGGATCCGCCCAACCACGCCCGCTCTGCTGTGCACAAGGGCAAAGGCAAGGGGAAAGGTAGGACTGCCCCGGCCCCCCCCGTCAGTATGCGCGCGTCGCTCGGTGAGCGTGCTGTAGAGCCGCACCGGGTCAGTGTTTGACGTCGGCTCTCGTCTCCCCAGGGAAAGGGAAGGGGAAGTCCTCCTCCACCCGGGAGCAGCAGGAGCAGGAGCGTCAGCCCAAGGTTCCTAAGCTGCGCACCTTGGATGTGTTCTCTGGCTGCGGAGGGCTGTCCGAGGGCTTCCACCAGGCGGGTGTGTGTCGCCTGTACATTTCCAGGGTCTTGAATGTAGCGTGTGTAACCCGTGTCCTCCTAGATCTGAGACGCTGTGGGCCGTGGAGATGTGTGTGTATAATGTGCATCTCTCACAGGCATCTCAGATGCTGTGGGCCATAGAGATGTGTGTAATGTGCATCTCTCTCACAGGTATCTCTGAGACGCTGTGGGCCATAGAGATGTGTGTAATGTGCCTCTCTCACAGGTATCTCTGAGATGCTGTGGGCCATAGAGATGTGTGTAATGTGCCTCTCTCACAGGTATCTCTGAGACGCTGTGGGCCATAGAGATGTGGGATCCCGCGGCGCAGGCCTTCAGGCTGAATAACCCCGGCACCACGGTGTTCACGGAGGACTGCAACGTGCTGCTGAAGCTGGTGATGGGGGGCGAGCAGACCAACTCGCTGGGCCAGAAGCTGCCGCAGAAGGGCGACGTGGAGATGCTGTGCGGGGGCCCGCCCTGCCAGGGCTTCAGCGGCATGAACCGCTTCAACTCCCGGACCTACTCCAAGTTCAAGAACTCCCTGGTGGTGTCGTACCTCAGGTCCGTGCGTCCGCCTGCTACTTGTGACGCGGTCTACGCTGCAATACATTAACATTGAAACATTTAAGTCCGCTTACCTTCGCAGTACAGCTATGTGGACTTGAGCAATTTTCATATGCTTGAGGATGCGGTGCTTCGCTGGCTGTAGACTTGCACTGCCTTGAGGCTACTGTCCAGTCCCCACCCTGTCCCTGTCGGTGTAATGTCCCATGCCTCGCTGGCTGTCACTTCCCCCTTAGTAAAACGAAGGCCTATTTTATTTTATTTTTTATTTTTTTAAATTATTTTTAACATTTTGGTTTTGTGGCTCCGTTTCCTCGCAGTTACTGCGACTACTACAGGCCCAAATTCTTCCTGCTGGAGAACGTGCGCAACTTTGTGTCCTTCAAGAGCTCCATGGTGCTGAAGCTCACCCTGCGCTGCCTGGTGCGCATGGGCTACCAGTGCACCTTCGGAGTCCTGCAGGTGAGTCCACGGCCGCTTCAGAGGAACCCTTTCAGTCCCAGGTGGCTCCACCCTTAATCCCATGGGCTTTTCACTCGGATTGTGCATTGAGTTGTGCATTGAGTTGAGAATTTAGTATGCCCCTAATAGGGGCTCAAAGCAATAGTATTGCAGTCCTCTTGATTGAAAAGATGGTGCCATATGGCATGGTCAACCTTCTGTTTGGACTGTAAGGGTTATAAGCTGAGTGAAACGTATGCCTGTTTGAGGTAAGGCTTGGACACGGTTGATAATCTTGCTGAGTGAGCCGAGTGGTGGTTGATGTTAATCTTGCCGAGTGGTGGTTGATGTCTCCCCCTGCAGGCGGGGCAGTATGGTGTGGCCCAGACCCGGCGCAGGGCGATCATCCTGGCAGCCGCCCCGGGGGAAAAGCTGCCCCGTTACCCCGAGCCCCTGCACGTGTTCGCCCCCCGAGCCTGCTCCCTCAGCGTGGTGGTGGACGAGAAGAGATACGTCAGCAACGTGACCCGGTAAAAAACCCCGTCCGCTCCCATTTCGGCGCCGCGTAACGGCGGCGTGTGGCGCCGCGCAATTGAGCCTGAACGCCCGTGCCCTTCCTGCCTCCAGCGGTAACGGCGGGGTGTATCGCACCATCACCGTGAGGGACACCATGTCGGACCTGCCGGAGATCCGCAACGGCGCGGCGGCCCTGGAGATCTCCTACAACGGGGAGCCGCAGTCCTGGTTCCAGAGGCACATCCGCGGGGCCCAGTACCAGCCGATCCTGCGGGACCACATCTGCAAGGTCGGCCCCGGAGCGTGTCAGGGATGCGCTCATGCGCTGTTGTCTTACGGGTGAACGGATTAGTTAAAATCACAAAGAACAATGGGTGGATTTGATTGGGTTCCAAAACGGTTGTCCATGTTCATCGATGGCAACACATAATGGGGGAAAAGGATTATCGTATCAAGCATAATTTGCTATCGTATTCCTATTAAAATATTTACACGGATTAAACAAACATGTAGGCCATCCTCTCTTGCTAACATCAACTGCTACACAAAACCAATTGTAATTGGTCGTAGCCCCGCAATTAGTCCAATGTGCACTGGTGCAAATATATAATCCATGTTAAGGTTTTATTAACTTGAATGGCTATGAAGGTGGCCATGGAAGCCATTTCTCTTGCTGCATTCCTGTGATTGGTTTCCCAATTGGGAGGTGTTAATTTTGATTCCAAAACGTGAGCGCAGCATTAGCTCATTGTGTTTAGGGGGTGATGTTAGAGGGGTCTTTTTTTAGCCCAGGAGCTTTTTAAGGGGTTGAGTTGAGGGGGGGGTTAGTCTCTGAGCTTAAGGGGCTGAGTTGGCAGCATATTGGGGGGGGGGGGGGAGTGGTTAGCCCAGGAGCTTTTTAAGGGATTCAGTTGGGGGGCGGGGGGTGGTTAGTCTGAGCTTTAAGGGGCCGACGCTGACCCCCCTCCTCCTGCAGGACATGAGCGCCCTGGTGGCGGCGCGGATGAGGCACGTGCCCCTGGCCCCCGGGTCTGACTGGAGGGACCTGCCCAACATGGAGGTGCGTCTCCGCGACGGCACCACCACCAAGAAGCTGCGCTACACCCACTCCGACAAGAAGAACGGCCGGAGCAGCACCGGGGCCCTGAGGGGCGTGTGCGCCTGCGCTGGGGGTGCGTCTGTCTGTCCCCAAACACTTTACCTGTCTGTCCACCACCACACTTTACCTGTCTGTCCACCACCACACTTTACCTGTCTGTCCACCACCACACTTTACCTGTCTGTCCACCACCACACTTTACCTGTCTGTCCACCACCACACTTTACCTGTCTGTCCACCACCACACTTTACCCTGTGCGTCTGTCTGTCCCACCACCACGCTTTACCTGTCTGTCCCACCACACTTTACCCTGTGCGTCTGTCTGTCCCCCACCACGCTTTACCTGTCTGTCCCCCCCACACTTTACCTGTCTGTCCCCCCACACTTTACCTGTCTGTCCCACCACACTTTACCCTGTGCGTCTGTCTGTCCCCCACCACACTTTACCTGTCTGTCCACCACCACCCTTTACCCTGTGCGTCTGTCTGTCTGTCCCCCACCACCCTTTACCTGTCTGTCCCCCACCACCCTTTACCTGTCTGTCCACCACCACCCTTTACCCTGTGCGTCTGTCTGTCCCCCACCACCCTTTACCCTGTGCGTCTGTCTGTCTGTCCCCCACCACCCTTTACCCTGTGCGTCTGTCTGTCCCACCACCACGCTTTACCTGTCTGTCCCACCACACTTTACCCTGTGCGTCTGTCTGTCCCACCACCACGCTTTACCTGTCTGTCCCACCACACTTTACCCTGTGCGTCTGTCTGTCCCCCACCACGCTTTACCTGTCTGTCCCCCACCACGCTTTACCTGTCTGTCCCCCCCACACTTTACCTGTCTGTCCCCCCCACACTTTACCTGTCTGTCCCCCCACACTTTACCTGTCTGTCCCACCACACTTTACCCTGTGCGTCTGTCTGTCCCCCACCACACTTTACCTGTCTGTCCCCCACCACACTTTACCTGTCTGTCCACCACCACCCTTTACCCTGTGCGTCTGTCTGTCCCACCACACTTTACCTGTCTGTCCACCACCACACTTTACCCTGTGCGTCTGTCTGTCCCCCACCACACTTTACCTGTCTGTCCACCACCACCCTTTACCCTGTGCGTCTGTCTGTCCCCCATCACACTTTACCCTGTGCGTCTGTCTGTCCCCACCACACTTTACCTGTCTGTCCCCCATCACACTTTACCCTGTGCGTCTGTCTGTCTGTGTCCCACCACACTTTACCCTGTCTGTGTCCCACCACACTTTACCCTGTCTGTGTCCCACCACACTTTACCCTGCCCGCTATGTTGAATTTCACAAGTTCTGACCCGGTTCTGACTGACGCAGGGAAGCCGTGCGACCCGGCGGACCGGCAGTTCAACACGCTCATCCCCTGGTGTCTGCCCCACACCGGCAACCGGCACAACCACTGGGCCGGTCTGTACGGCAGACTGGAGTGGGACGGCTTCTTCAGCACCACCGTCACCAACCCGGAGCCTATGGGCAAACAGGTCTGTGTGTTGTGTAGTGTGTCAAGTTCACTCATTGTGTGTATGGCTTGGCACAACTTTATTCCTCGTGTCAAAATGGATGTCCGTTACATATGACCGAGTTTTGGCAGTTTGTGTTTTGGCAAGGGGCTGATTGGTGTGCATTTGAGCCAGAGGGCTGGTGGGTGTGTTTCCATGTCAGTAAGGAGACTGGCTGACCTGTGTGTGTGTGTGTGTGTGTGTGTGTGTGTGTGTGTGTTGACAGGGGCGCGTGTTGCACCCTGAGCAGCACCGCGTGGTGAGTGTGAGGGAGTGCGCGCGATCACAGGGTTTCCCCGACACCTACCGATTCTTCGGCAACATCCTGGACAAACACCGGCAGGTGAGTTGGCGCCGCCCCCGATCTGCCTGAGCTTCTATAGGCCCCCCGCACACCTGCCCCGCTGACCTCGTCCTTTCTCCCATTCTGGTAGGTTGGGAACGCGGTGCCCCCGCCCCTATCGAGGGCCATCGGCCTGGAGGTGAAGAGGTGTGTGGTGGAGAAGATGAAGGAGAACGGTACAGGTAAGGGCCCCTGCTGGCCTCCCTCAGGGACGACCCTATCGCTCAGGGCGCAGTGGTGGGTGTAGCTACATTATGAGTTTGAAGCCTCTGTCAGCTGGGTCCACTGATGGCTGCGGCCAGTTTCCTTTTCCTTTTCCTGAATATGTGAGCTGGGAAACATTACATCTGTGCTTATCCTCATGGAGAAACGGGGTCAAAGGAACACGACCGGTTCGACTGTTCAGGAGCAATTGAAGAGCTTGGTGGCCCCAGGGTGCATGTATTCATGAATGCATGTAAATCCAGTCTTGTGCCAAAGCTTTCAATGTTTCTGGGTTCTTTTATGCCCTTAGCACGTTAGTTGTGGGGCTTCTACCCCTTATTCCTGGCAGGTGGCCAGCTGGTTTTTCTACTGCTCCACAGCAAAGAAAATGGCTGAAAGCGCTTTACACAAACTGAAAAATCTATTGCTTTAAGTGGCTCTGGAAAGTCCCCACCTAAAGGCCTGAGCAACAGGGTGGAAAAAAAAAAAAGAAATGTTCTGATAACTGGTTGATTTATTAGTAATAATGGAAGTCTGGAAATGCTCCCTTTCACTGGCACAGTTTCTGTCTGTTGGGTTTGGTAAACCTCACACCACCCCCTCTCCCCCACAGAGCCAGAGAAGCAGGTGAAGATGGAAGTATCTGATTAGCTCCACCCCGGGGCGTGATTGGCTGGATGTTGTGACGGGAGATTGCTGTTCATTGAGCAGCCAGCTTATCATTCATACGGACAGTCTGTGCAGTGCCATTCTATGTATCATTGCCTTTTAAAGATTTTTTTTTTTTTTTTTTTCTTAATGTGATTTTAACTTGTGTCTGGGGAATATCCACTTCCTGCAAGTGGAATAAAATGTATGTAGTTTTTATATGTTGTAATATTTCAAATAAAGCTCTTATGGAATAATACTACTGTGGCAAGTTGGTTTGAGTTTGTGGGCAAGTCATTACAGGCTTGATTCAACAGGCAGAATGTTTGCTACCTTTTGCAACACTTCCCCAGGAGATGTTTACGGGGACATAATGTTGGCTTTGCCGAAGGCTGTCGGTTCGGTAAGGCATTACCATGGAATGTGTACGGTCCACATTATAGACCGCACGCGGTTTCTCAATGGCAGTGCATGCAGCTTTTCGAACCACTGAATCACATCAGTCCTGTTTTAAATGTTTCTGGGTTCTTTTATGCCCTTAGCGTGTTAATTGTGGGGCTTCTATCCCTTATTCCAGGCAGGTGGCTGTCTTGCCACAGGCAGATGTGTAGTACCATGTGGAAGTTAGACACCGCCCTTTATTCAATTTTCAGTTGAATCGGGCTTTAAGTGCAAATTTCTTTCCAATGTCAGACTGATGCAGAATGTAATATTTAATATAGATTTGCAGAAGCTTCCGCCACTGTCGTCATTCCAGTTCAGCAAGTGACGTTGGTGTCAAGAGTCTGACGGCTTTGCTGTCAAAGGTGACTCACTCGAACATACCCAAAGAAACCTTAGCCTTGTGGATTCTGTCACGTACATCAAAAATGGCTAAATTGGATACTTCTGAGATTGGAGATGATTCAGGAAGGTGGGCCTCATTGGGAAATTAGTTTCAAACTTGTTCAAAGAATTGTCTAGAGCAATCAATCTAAACCTAAGCAATTCCCTCTGGACAAGAATTGATTGAGCAAATTAATTCCACAGCAAGACCATAACCCCAAGCACATTTAAGGTGGTCAAGATGCTGGTATGGATTGGCCACCCCAGAGTCCAGACCTGAACATTGAATGCTTTACTTTGCATTTTCTGCTTGTGCAGTCTACATACTTAAAGATTTGATATTGTCCATGGTTGTGGAGGTTTGTGTAATTTTCCTGCATAGATTGACAATGAAATAACCAGTAAAAATCACATTTACTCCCTTCAAAATTTCCCCCTGAAAGATTTCGGTCAGATATATATATCTCAGGGAAGCTAGAGCTGCTCTGATTTCCAGAGTGAATCTGTAGAGATGGTTGCGTTTCACCTGGATAGTTCCACGCGTATGTTATGCTGCTCGTGGTGAGTGGTTACATGTATACACTGCTTCATACATTAACCTGCATGAAGAATGTAACATTGTCCTTGAAGTCACTATAATGCAGTATTAACCGCTTACACATTCCCCTCATGACACACGCAGACAGATTGTGAACACAAGCTTTATTAAGATACCGCTTACATTTTTTTATTGGAGATAAAACTTCCGTCATCTCCTGGGAATATTTCAGTGGAATTTTCATTAGTTGTTTGAAGGTCTGGAAACAAAAGTAATTGATATTTAAAATTAGCATGACACACACAAACCATGATTAGTCCCCCCCCCAAATTGGCCCAGTAATTTACCCCTCTCCCTTCTATTCACATGGTGCACCCCTTTACCATACATTGCCATTGACATTACACACTTCTTTACCCCCCCAATACTCACTTGGCCCACTCCACATTGAGGATCAGGTGATCATAGCCGAACCCAGAGACACCAGCGATGGCTCTTGCTGCATCCTCACGGCGATGGAAACTGATGAAGGCAAAGCCCTGAAGCGGGGGGAGGGAAGAAGAACCACAGGTTAAGAACTGCTACCTGAACCCCACAATACAACACCTCGCTGCTACTTTAAACTGGTCCATACTTCCCTGCGCTCACCCTGGGCTGTCCCACAATGCCCCTCTGCGCTCACCCTGGGCTGTCCCACAATGCCCCTCTGCGCTCACCCTGGGCTGTCCCACAATGCCCCTCTGCGCTCACCCTGGGCTGTCCCACAATGCCCCTTTGCGCTCACCCTGGGCTGTCCCACAATGCCCCTTTGCACTCACCCTGTGCTGTCCCACAATGCCCCTCTGCGCTCACCCTGGGCTGTCCCACAATGCCCCTCTGTGCTCACCTTTGACTGGCCGGTGTTCTTGTCCTTGGCGAGGTAGATGCGGGAGATGGAGCCGAAGGGTCTGAAGAGCTCCTGCAGGTCCGTCTCGCGCGTGTCCTCCGACAGGTTCGTCACGCGGATCGTGGCGTTGTCATCAGCTGCGGGCGGGGGAGGGGGGGCAGAGGTAAGCTGTCAATCAAACTCCACCACACAACAGAGATGGACAGACGATGAACAGAAAGGCAGACAGGCGAGCGCACCTCTGCGGTTGGGCTGCATGGACTCCCCCCTCCGCGTGCCCCCGTCTCTCAGGCTGGGCGGGACGTACTTCCCCGTCTTGCTCTGTGCAGGTGCTGCCGGCTCCGGCTCTGAAACAACAGAGAAATAATCCATCAGCCCATCTCCAGCACCCAGGCACAGCCAATCAGCAGCAGCCCTCCTGCCAAAACTCCACCCTGCCCTTGTCCCGGAGGTGAGTGCACAGAATGGGTAACTGTTTTGGATTCAATTCTTTTCCACGCTTTACTGGTGTATTAGAACCTAAGAAATGCTCTCAAAGTGCAAACCCCACCTTCTGGTCCTCTTAGTTAGCTCAATTGCACCAGGCAAGATGAATCAAGCAGAGGAAAGTATTGAATCCAAAACAATTAGGCATCTGACCCGGGTCTGGTACGGGAGGAGCGTACCTGCAGCCTTCTCCTTGTCGCCCGTGGACAGGCCCAGCTGTTCAGCCAGCTCCTTCTGCATGGGCCCCAGAGTGTCCTTGTAGGGGCAGCGGGTGGTCCAATGGTCTCCCTTACAGATGCGGCAGGAAACAATCTTCTGCCCCTTCAGCTTGTTCATTGGGTCCTCCTCCTGGTCCTGCGCATTCAAATCCTGGGAGAACGAGAAGAGCAGTCACATGCCCGAATGCACACGTGTACTAGGTCACGTGCATATACGCACGCACGCACGCACGCACGCACGCACACACGCACACACGCACACACGCACACACGCACACACGCACACACAGTTTCTAACCTCTTTGCTGGAGATGAAGGTCATGAAAACATCGTCGCTGACTGTTGTGGTGGCAACATTGGGGCCTGGAGCGTCAAACTCAGAATTGCCAAACTTCTTCCAGTTCTGACAGAAGACATGAAGCACACCCAAGAGGTCAGAGGTCATCTTTTCAATCAAAACCTCATTTAAATCACAAAACAAGGGCTCAACGAACCTTTCTCCTGGCCACGGCTTTGGAGGCCTTTCTCGTCTCAATTTTAAAGGTGCGGATGATCTGTCACAGATGGGAGAAAGCAGCACAGGCTTAGACCATGTCTGACGCTTGCAAGTTTGTGAAACATGTATTTATTCGTACCAAACTAAATATTCACCTTGCACTTCCTGCCATCGTCATCAATCTTGTACTCTGTGACAGTTTTAATGTTGCCTTTTATAGTTTCTTTGGGTGACGGAAGAGTTCCTGTGAAAAGAACACAGAGGAAGCAAAAGAGCATGTTCGGTGAGAATTAGCCACTCAATGTCTGTCCAGTGACGGCATAATGCGGACTGATGTGCTTAAATCTCATTAGTAAATGGATCATCATATTGTAAGTGTCTTAATTGATGACAAGTCTAATATCCCCAGGTTTATGCAAATACATTGTATCACGGTGTCCTCTGATGTTCGTCTTATAGCCCACATTTTATGCAAACCACGAACCCATATTTCGTTGCCGTTTAATCCAGTCTTGTCTTTGGTCCAGTCTTAAATCAGTCAGTATTTTCACTTCCAAACATACACGTTATAGAGCGCTACTTTACGATCAAGCCCTGTCCAATGACAGATTAAGAATAACTGGAAACGTTTGTAATACCAAGTCAAGTATTGAAGTATTAAAATTGTCATAATAAAAATTGTAGCGTCTAGCTAGCTAGCTAGCTAGCTAAAAATCGCGCTACCTTATTCTTACAGCACTCCATTGTACGACACTGCCTCAGACTAAGCTAACAAATATCCTAACATCAAAAACATCACCTTAACGTTAGATAAGCAGCCGAAGCATGAGTAATTCTTGTAGGACATTTGGTGCATTTTAACACGTGTAACGTTAGCTAAAGCATTTTTTGGGCCTTTTCATCCTACCTTCATCGCCTTCCTCTTCAACCTGATCGGCCCAACTGGGCTTGGAACTAAAAAGAAAAATAAACAGATGACACAACAGACCAAAGACCCCGGTGGAGAAACGAACGTTTTATGAAGCCTGGTTGAAAAAAAACAGTAATTTAACCAACAGTACTCACTCGTCGTATTCGACAGACGGCATCCTGCCCTTTCGCTCAGCGCGCAGAAAGACACGATAATGAAGAGAACGGCATGAAGCTTTTGAGTGAGAAATAAGAAGTTGTATTTATCACAGCGACACTGCGCGGCTTGGGTAGTCATTGCAATTAAAAGAGGCGCGGGCGAAGTGGACCGAAAAGAGTCCGACTGCAAGCCGGTTGTTTAGTCTGTGAATTTGTGACGCACAACATAGTCATTAAATATACGAATTGTATTGTACTGTTAACTTTTTAAATATAAATATGTAATAATTCTATGTTACATTCGTAATATTATTTTGTTTCTTCTGTATTTTTGTATTTAGTCGAACACAATGTCAAATCACATATTTTCTTCATGGTTTCCTCAACACATTGCCTCTCTACACCATTCTTCTGCCTTCTTGTAGCAGAACTGAGATGTTGAAGCATATTTTTGTTACGTAACGTGCATTTAAACTGCTTTTCAAATCACTCATACAAACAGAAAAGGAACCCGATACACCAGTATCGTGTATGACACGGGGTTCCTTTTAGTGTAACGTCTCATATACGCGCATGCGCGATGAAAGTATAAGGTTAAAGGTTGAGAACGAGAAGCATGGAAGCAAGTTACCACGTTCTTGTAACTTGAACAGAATAGTCTTATTTCGCATAACGGTTAATAATTTTCATGTCATAGTTACGTGTTTAATTCATAAAATCCACCCAATGCAATGGGGAAAGCGAAGGTGAGTTTGTTTCAATAAAAATGTAGCTACTTTTTAATCGGGGCTAGCCGGGGCCCATTGCTCATTTTCTAGTTTAGTTGGTTAGCATAAATATTGTATTAAAAATAAATAAATAATTCGCTAAATCTAGCTCTGAACGGTGTATAGCTTACTGTGTATAAATATAAACGTTTTCTATTAGCTACCTTCACTGACTTAATCCAGCCACGTGGCCTGACCACTAACGTTAAACTGTTGTGGGTAACGTTAGCAATGTAAATGAAAGGTAATCATTTGAGTTGCGCGGGTGCAGATGATGTTTTTTGAGAATATCCGAATATCCATGAGTGAAACGAAACTCACTGATGCACCTAAGCCATTATGCTCTGATACTCGATATATATCCAGCTATGGAACTGATTCGAACGCGGAACACCACCGCACCGCTTGGTCCGATCTTTTGGTTCGGGTTGTATAAGCTCAATATACAGGTTGATAAAAATGTTCTTGTTCGTTATGTGACAGCATATATGACTGTTAATAGCTGTGCTACGTGTTCCATCGCATAGACCAAGAACCAGAAGAAGGCGCGTGTAAACGCGGCACACGTGGCTCAGGAGGACTATGGCACCGTCCCCCACTCCTTTGTATTCCACCGAGGCCAGGTCGGCAAGAACGTCGCGCAGCTTGTGCAAGACATGCGCCGCGTGATGGAGCCCTTCACCGCGGAGTCACTCAAGGTAGCGCGTTCATAGTGACGTAGCATATTACGTTCTGTATTTGTAGCATGTTCAGATTCATATTTGACTTCTTTTGGCCGCATTTTTTTCACCTTTCCCTCTAATAAAGTAAAGTTGCACCGTTTAATTATTTCCAATGATGGCAGTGGAACACTGGGGGTGCTCTTGCCGTATTTTTTTTGTGTGGTTGAGGGAGAGTACTTATGTCTCTGTCACTCTGTAGGTGCAGAAGAAGAATGTGCTGAAGGATTTTGTGGCTGTGGCGGGCCCCCTGGGTGTCACACACTTCCTCGTCTTCACCAAGACCCCCAGCAGCATCAACATGGTCAGTACTCAAAACCCCAGCAGCATTATAATAAGCATAAACCCTGCTATGACCACATTGTTAGTATCCATAACTCTACTGCAACCACATGGTCAAGACTTGTCTTCTAGATTGCTCGCCATGCTAGATGGATAGATCATTACATTGCAAGGTATTTAGCAAACGCTCTTATCCAGAGTGATGTACAACGAAGTGCAGATCGAATACAGGAACAAGTGTGAAGAGGACGGTATGGCACCTTTACATAGCGCTTTTCTAGACCCCCGGAGCGCTTAGTGATCACCTAACCACCATGCCTGCTGACATGCAACATAGCTTACTAGTCTATGCATAAATATATAATTTGAGTTGTGTATACCTTGGTTACTGGTAATGGTCTAATGATCTGGGCTGTTTTTGCTGGCTCTGTTGAACTAACTGCATCACCCCCCCCTCCCCCCCTCTCTCCAGCGATTGGCCCGGCTTCCCAAAGGCCCCATGCTGCACTTCAGAGTGTTGAAAGTAAGTCATGCTCATGCGGCGACCTGTACGAAGGGGATCCACCGCTCCGCCGCTGCAGACTGGGTTGTGATTGACTGTTGGGAGGATGTGGGTGCAGATGATGACATTGTTCCTTCTGACTGTGAAGTGATTTCATTTCAAAGTAAACGCACTGATGGCCCCCTTCCCCCACAGGAAATGTCTGGCCTGTAGCGTAGTGGTTAAGGTAAATGACTGGGACACCTAGGTGGTTCTAATCCCGGTGTAGCCACAATAAGATCCGCACAGCCGTTGGGCCCTTGAGCAAGGCCCTTAACCCTGCATTGCTCCAGGGGAGGATTGTCTCCTGCTTAGTCTAATCAAATCTATCCAAATTTAAATTCAAATTCTTTATTGGTGTGATAGGTTGGTATATACTTTTTTCCGAATTGTATTTATTTTATTTCTTTTAATGAATGCATCAAAATGGATTTTAAAATCTGAGATTAAATGAGTCTTATCTCTCCTCTCCCTCTTTCTCTGCCTCCCATTCCTTCTCTCCCCCTGTCCCTCTTTCGCTTTCTCCCCCTCCTTCTTTCTCTCCACCTCTCTCAGTACTCCCTGGTGAAGGATGTAGTGTCCTCCTTGAAGAAGCACAGGATGCAC
This sequence comes from Conger conger, assembly GCF_963514075.1. Lineage (NCBI taxonomy): Eukaryota > Metazoa > Chordata > Actinopteri > Anguilliformes > Congridae > Conger > Conger conger. The sequence goes on from NC_083775.1 coordinate 20,292,735, forward strand.
CAGCACCAGTTCTCGCACCATCCGCTGCTTGTGCTCAATAACTTTGGTGTGGAGGGTCTGCAAGTCAAGCTGATGGCCACCATGTTCCAGAACATGTTCCCCTCCATCAATGTGCACAAGGTGTGTGTGACTGCGGGGAATGTGGTGGGTGGGAGACTGGGGCTTGAGGGGTGATTGGGTACTTATGATGAAAGTATAGTCTGCTGAGATCTCCTGTGATCGATCAAAGTAAACGCTTTCTGATTTCCCAGAATCCTATGCTCCTCTGCAACGTCAGACCTATGAGCTCACTGACCATTGCCCCATGCGTTGCCAGTGATGTGAGAGCTCTGTCAATGTGTGTGTGTTCTTAACAGCTGTTTAGCTCATTTCAATGCCCCACAGTTGACCCACTCAGTTTCTTTTTTCAGGTGAACCTCAACACCATCAGAAGATGTGTCCTGATCAACTACGACCCCCTGTCTCAAGAAATTGACTTCCGTCATTAGTAAGCTCTACATGAGTCGTCGTGATTTCTTATTTTCTTAAATTCTCAGTAGTTTCAGATTGAGGGCTGGGTGCAAATGATGACAGCATTAAATCTGACTGCAAAGTGATTTCAGTTCAAAGTAAACGCACTGATGCGCCCCCCCCCCCCCCACTCGCAATGCCTCCTCCTAACCACACCCCCCCCCTTCCCAGCATGCCTCAGTGCGGTGCCCCTCTGACCCCTCTCCCCTCCCCTGCAGCAGTGTGAAGGTGGTGCCCGTGGGCATGAGTCGAGGGGTGAAGAAGCTGATGCAGGAGCGCTTCCCCAACATGAGCAAGCTGGAGGACATCAGCGAGCTGCTTCTCAAGTAAGGCCCAGGCTTTCAGCCTTCAGGTCATGCGTGTGCTCACGATATTGCAGCAGTGCAACTTCTAATGGCTAAATTAGCTTATGAATATTCATCGGTCCTGGCCAAGAACAGAACATCCATTTCCATTTTTGCTCGTAGTCACCTCTCTTCATCGGTACAGTTGATTGAGATTTGAACAGTTTGGTGTCTTTGGTATGGAGCTGACCTTCTGGTTAGCATTCAGAAGTGGCACATACACTTGGTGCTGGGCCTGACTGCGACTTGATCAATTGAGTACTGAGTAACTGTGAAAGCCCCTCCCAGAACTATGGCCAAGGATCCCGACTGTGGAGAGTGTAGTTATTAGTGGCACTGCCTAACACTTCAAATGTACACCCTCCTCCTGAAAATGTCCACCCCCCTTACACGGCAGTAATCGCATGACCTGCTTTGCCCACAGAGGTGCCAACCTATCAGAGAGCGAGGCGGAGCAAGACGGCGAACACAACATCACAGAGCTGCCCCAGGTCTACTCCGGGCGTGGCAACATGAGGTCACAGCAGAGTGCCGTGCGGCTGACCGAGGTAACCATGGTGACGGGGAGGTTGGGGAGCGGGGTGTAGGGGGAGGGGGGGGGGGGACGGCTCGCATGATGACAGCGTACCTGGCTGAGTACTCTGATGCACTTTACTGAGTAAACGCTTTCTGATGTGCCCATTTGCCCAAGCGTGTGCGTGTCAGTGTCAGCGTAGGCGGAGCAGGTGAGTGACGTTCTCTCTGTGATTGGCAGATTGGGCCGAGGATGACTCTGCAGTTGGTGAAGATCGAGGAAGGCATGGGGGAGGGCAGCGTCCTGTACCACGCAGTCAGTGAGTACCCCACTCTGTCCTGGCCCGGTCCGTATCTGTGCACGGGTGTGCGTGATGACATGTTCATGGCTGATGCTTAAGTGATGTCGTTTTAAAAGTAAACGCTTACTGACACGCCCGGTCCCGGCCGCCTCCCGGCCTGTGGGCGCGTGCCGTCGCCACGGTAACTGACGCCCCCTTCCGCCGTGCGCAGTCTCGAAGACCGAGGAGGAGCTGCAGGAGATCCTGAAGCGGAAGGAGGCGGAGCTGAAACGGAAGGAGGAGCGCAGGAAAAAGCAGCAGCAGGACGTCGCTCAGAAGAAGGAGAAACGGGAGGAGAACCGGTGAGACTGAGAGGGAGGCACACACACACACACACACACACACACACACACACACACACACGCATGCCTACCTACCTGTGTGCACAGGGAGAGAACCGTATATGTTCGCTGTATGGTGACGGTGGTGTTTGTCTCCTTGGTGACAGTAAGAAGAGTCTGGAGGGCATTAAGAAGAAGCTAGACGGGCAAGCGGGCGGGTCAGACGAGAGTGAGGTGGAGGACCCTGGGATGCAGGAGGACCGGCCTGCGATTGAGTCCGAGGATGAGGCGGAATATTACAGACAGGCTGTGGGGGAGGAGCCAGATGAAGGTACCCGCCCCTGTGTGCCCTGCACGGTCTGAGTCTGTCTGTCTGTCTGTCTGCCTCTCTGAGAAGTTTTGAGTGGTTGTGTTAAACCCTCATCTCTCCACAGACATGTTCTCCGCATCCACGAGGAAGAGGGGGGCAAGCAGGCCCCCCCGGCCCTACAAGAAGAGGAAGCTGTCCTCCGAGAAGGGCCCAGCCCAGGACGGTGCCTCCAAACCTTGGAAGGACGGCAAGCGTGGCCCCAGGCCCGGAGGCCTGGCTGAGGGCCGAGGAGGCGACCGGCTGCCCCACAGGAAAGGGGGCAAGAAGATTTCGGGGAAGATGGCGAGGGAGGGGGGCCCAAAGTGGAAGGGGCAGAAGGGCAAACCCCAGGCAGGCGCCAGGAGGAAGGGGCCAGGGAAACCCTGGGCAGGAGCGGGCAGGAAGGGGCCAGGGAAACCACAGGCAGGAGCGGGCAGGAAGGGGCCAGGGAAACCACAGGCAGGAGCGGGCAGGAAGGGGCCAGGGAAACCCCGGGCAGGAGCGGGCAGGAAGGGGCCAGGGAAAAGGCGGCCGTAAGCGGCCAGGACTCAAACTGAACTGAGGGGTCTGTGAAACGCCAGTGGAACAACCGCAGAGCCGCGGGGTCACGACAGCAGCGTGTGCTTTTCTGTAAAAAGAAAAAAAAAAAGTGTATTTTTCTGTAGAACTTGTAAATATCAATGCTTTTTAAAATAAATGCACCTTGTACTCTGTCTGTTGTGTCAGGAGTGAATGTTGCGGGGCCTTTTGGGGGTCTTTTGAGTTGTGGGCTGTTTTAACAAGTTTGAGTTAGAAAATGGCCGCCTGACGAGTATGTGGTCATAGTGATTTCAGAGAACATGGCACATTTTCTCTTTAGCAGTATGAGTCCATAGGTTATATTTTGCATCTGATATAATCAAAGTCATTGTTTAATCACGTCGAGGAGAGCACAACTCATTTTTACTGCCAAAGCCTGATGAGTCTCAAGTTGCTCATGGAGATTGGTGGCTTATTGGTAGTGAGTCTTCACCTATTTATTGTAGCCGTGTAAAATATTTTCAGTGGACTGAAGACATTCTTAATATCGGTGTTGGTATGAGCACCAGGTGTGACAGCATTAGTATCCCCCCCCCCCCATGTGTTGCATAATGTATACTCCCGTGCTTAACGTCCCTAAAACTGGATGTTCTCTGAATCATAGCTGTGTGCAGGCCCTCCCCCTGACACGCTCCACACAAACTAAACGGAGGGGTGCCTGGGGGTGGCAGGGTGACAAGCTGAGGCAACCCAGAAGGAGGGGAGGGGTCAGTAGGGCAGCCTCTAATTATGTCCGCTTAATGGAGGAGGGATGTCTTCCTACCCCACCCTCAGCCTCCCTCCCTCCCTGCTGGACTGCTCTGCTACTCCTGAAGGTGAGGTTCAGTGTGCTGCCCTGTCCAGTGGAGGACAGTCTTAAAGGAGCTCACTGAGGGAAGGCACTAAATCGGAACCACAGCGCAACCAGACGGTCAGCATCCCCGTGAGTGCTGGTCTGGGGAGCCGTTGGGACCAGAGAAGACTTCAACGGGGGGAGGTGAGACCAGGGAGGTTCTCCTGTGAGAAGGTGGGCTGTGGTCAGGCTAGGTTTTACTGTGGAAGGGGATGTGGTCAGGCTAGGGTTTACTGTGGAAGGCGATGTGGTCAGGGAAAGGTTTACTGTGGAAGGGGATGTGGTCAGGCTATAGTTTACTGTGGAAGGGGATGTGGTCAGGGAAAGGTTTACTGTGGAAGAGATGTGGTCAGGCTATGGTTTACTGTGGAAGGGGATGTGGTCAGGGAAAGATTTACTTACCTAGAGTCCTATCTAACCATCCAAATATTTTTGCTGATATGTGAATAATCCATGCAAACACATGTAAGATTCTGCCAAAGCACACTTGTATTTAGGGGCTAAGTGCTTGGGTAAAGTGTTGCATTGTTTTGATCAGTAGCTAGTCGAACTGTCTATATTCGGTGGAAACTTACAGTTAACTAGTTCTCCATTGAATGTGCGTTTTTTGAACTGTTTATGTCCACAAAGAACTATGTTGATATATTTGGAAAGAAATATTCCAGTTTTTCTAATGTAAATCCGCACCGCATTGATGAGCATGAAGGATAGAGGTTGATTATATCCTGGTGAACTGAATCCAAATAGTTGTCAAATCTCAAAAATGATTCTCATCTCAGCAAATCTATCCGAATCATTAGATGGTATTCTGTGAAGTGAATACTTTAATTTCATTTTTGGGTGAACTGCCCCTTTAAAATTGACCATGACCCGATGGCGTTTACTTGTTAATTAACTCCCAGTCAAGCAAGGGAGTCTTATAAGTCTATTTATACTTGTAAATATGTGGTTCAGGCTGTGTGTGTGTGTGTTTGTGAGACCAAGGCAGTGTCTGTGTGTGTGTGTGTGTGTGTGTGTGTCTGTTTCATTATCCTCATTATCCTTCTGCTCTATCATTTTCTAATGGGCTTTTAAAATATTTTCTGTAAAGAAGAAAGAGGAGGAGGAGGAAAGACACTGAATGTCCTCCCCCCTTGTGTGCAGGTACCGGAACGTGTGAACGCACGCGCACACACAGACACACACACCCATACACCCACACACACACAGGCACACACCCACACACACACACAGACACACACACCCATACACCCACACACACACAGGCACACACCCACACACACACACACAGACACACACACCCACGCGCACACGCACACACAGACACACACACCCATACACCCATACACCCACACACACACAGGCACACACCCACACACACACAGACACACACACCCACACACACACACACACTCACACACCCACACACACACAGACACACACACCCATACACCCACACACACACAGACACACACAGACACATACACCCACGCGCACACACACACACAGATACACACACACACACAGACCCCCCTCCCCCCCACACCCTCACACAGACACACACACACACACACACACACACAGACGCACACACACCCACCCATACACACACACACAGCCATGTGGACAGAGCCTTGGTGTGTGGCGGTGGCCCTGGTGCTCCTGGTGTGGGTGCAGTTTGGGGAGGGGAAGGAGGAGCGAGGCCGGGTGTGGGGCCGCAGGGAGGACGGCTCCCCCAAGGAGGGGGGGCGCTGCTCCTACACCTTCATCGTGCCCCAGCAGAGGCTGACGGGGGCGCTGTGCGTGAGCTCGCGGGTGGAGGCCGCTAACTGCTCGGAGCTGGCGGCGCTGCGGGTGGAGGTGGGGCGGCAGCAGGAGCAGCTGGGCAGGCTGCGGGGGCTCCTGGAGCAGGATGGGGGGCTGGCCGCTGAGGTGCGCGCCCTGCGCCGGGAGAGCGGCGACATCAACGCCCGCATCACGCAGATCTACGCCCAGCTGCTGCACGACCTCATCCACAAGAAGGACCACGCCCTGGAGCAGAGGAGGCTGGAGAGCCTGCTGCTCAATGCCACGGCCCAGGTACCTATAGGGGTGCTGTTACAGGTACCTATAGGGGGTGCTGTTACAGGTACCTATAGGGGGTGCTGTTACAGGTACCTATAGGGGGCGCTCTCACAGACAGGGTGCTTTGTTACAGGTACCTATAGGGGGTGCTGTTACAGGTACTGAGAGAGGGCACTGCTACATGTCCCTATAGTCCCAGGACTGAGGAAATTCTCTGTGTAGGTGCTGCAAGTGTCGGCCCTGAACGAAGAGCTGGAGAAGAAGTATGAAGCACTTTCCTCCCTGGTGAATAACCAGAGTCTGCTGATTACACGGCTGGAGGCGCAATGCCAGCAAACCCACACACACCCTGGCCCTCCGCAGCAGGTACACACACACACACACACACACCCTGCCCCTCTGCAGCAGGTACACACACACACACACCCTGCCCCTCTGCAGCAGGTACACACACACACACACACACACACACCCTGCCCCTCTGCAGCAGGTACACACACACACACACACACACACACTCACACTCACACACACACACACCCTGCCCCTCTGCAGCAGGTACACACACACACACACACTCACACACGCACACACACACCCTGCCCCTCTGCAGCAGGTACACACACACACACACACACACACTCACACACACACACCCTGGCGCTCAGCAGCAGGTACACACACACACCCCTCCCCAATGCAGCAGGTACACACACACACACACACACAGACCCCTTCTGCCCCTATGCAGCAGGTACACACACGCCTCCTGCTGCTCTGCAGTAGGTACACACACATGTACACATATACACTTCAAAGAGATGTAAGACTGTTAATGAAAATGGTGTGTTATATGTTTCTGTGCGGAATTGCATGTGTTTGTGCGTGCACTTTGTGTATCTTGAGTTCTTCACATGCACACCTGTGTTCTGCACCTTCCTTGCAGCAGCCTAAGGAGCCGCAGAGTGACAGCGCAGCACCTGGAAAGACGACCAATGGCATCCGGAGGGACCAGAGCCCCTCCCTCTCACAGCAGGACCCACCCGTCACCAGGCCTTACCCTCCCACAGATGCTCCTTTCAGCAGCTACCCTGTCACTAAAACCCCAGGTACCCACGTCACACCCGCAACACGCACAGTGTATCTGTGTGTGCGTGCTGTCCGTGCCTGCTTTTGTGTGTCCGCTTGCATGTGAGAGAGTGTGTGATCTCACACTGCAGACAAAAAGCTGTCCGTGAGAATGTCACCGATCTCCTATTAGGAGCTCAGTATTGCTGAGGAATGCATAAACAGGGACAGCTGCTCCAACTAGATAGCAGGAAAGGAAACTCTGTTGAAACCAAGGAAATTATCCAAATATGTGAAGTAACACCCCCACCCCCCCTACAGGATAGTGTGCTAATTGCAGCTGTGTGGACTAGTTACAGACTGAAGGCAAAATTGAGGCTATCATTACAGCTTCAGCCAAACTGTAACAGGCTGATCGCAGAACAGTGCATGACATGACATGAAGGGAAACCATTATCCAGAGACACAAATGTATCCTCTGTGTGTGTGTGTGTGTGTGTGTGTGTGTGTGTGCGCGCATATTCTTGTTTGTGTGAATTAGATAATCATAATTTCACCCAGGTCCTAAGTGCCTTTATCCTTTAAAGCTCAGTAAAATTACTGCAGATTTCTGGCAAAAATAGAAAAAGAATGAAACAGTTTGTACTTGCCTCATATGAATGTATGTCTCATTTAGTAACATGTAAAATGCTCAGGAATCTGTAGTGTGTTTTCACCTTTTCCCATTATGTTATATTGTGTTTGATTTGCACTTTGTTGTACGTCGCTCTGGATAAGAGCGTCTGCTAAATGCCACGTAATGTAATGTAATGTAATATTATATATTTCACATTTCTGTGCATGTATGTACAGCGAGGTTCATAAGTATTTGGACCGTGAAATACATTTAAAGGGCTGTAATTCCAACACGATTCATCCATATGGATGATATAATATATAGATGATATAATATACTCTCAAATTAAAGCGCAGAAAGTCAGCTTTGAGAGTATGGATATGCATATTGAGTGCACTGTGCAGGAATTAGAGCCCTTCAAAATTTTGTCTCTGTACAAATACTTACAGACTTTACATGTCTCAGCAGCATTGTGTGTCTGTGTATGCCTGGCTGTGTGTGCCTGTATGTGTGTGTGCGGACACGCATGCGTGTGTGTGTGTGTGTGTGTGTGTGTGTGTGTTGTGGACTGTGGGAGAATTTTTCATGGGTAAACAGACCGCTGGAAACTTCAGAGATAACACATTTGTATACGTGACCTTGTTGGCTCCTGAACTCCTCCTCCTCCGTAAGACACACATGCTCCTTATCACTACTGTCTCTACTTGACATACACCAGTCCAACAGAATATAAATAAACCGTTCCTACCAGATATGCGCCATTCTAATACATTGTAATGCATACTCCATCCAATACAGTGTGTTGTGCACACTGTTTTACTGCGTCCACACGGTGTGTTGCTGAGTCTCACACACACACACACACAACACGCTGTTGCGTCACGCGCGTTTCGACCCTGCAGGTCCGTGGCGGGATTGCCAGCACGCTCTGGAGTCGGGAGAGAACACCAGCGGGATCTACCTGCTGCGTCCCCTCAATGCCAACCGTCTCGTACAGGCCTGGTGTGAGCAGAACCACGCCCAAGGAGGCTGGACGGTCATCCAGCGGAGGCAGGACGGCTCGGTCAACTTCTTCAGAACCTGGGATCAGTACAAGGTGGGTGTGCTGGTCACTAAATTACACCGGAGATGCAGTTCCTCTCAATCTGAAGGATATTCATTACAGCCACACGCGACATTAATGCTATACTGTATTACCACCTATGCATGTATACATGCCGTATTCATAAATATACTGACTATACTGTTGAATATACTTACTTAAAGCACGGCTGCCCAACACAGTGCTGAGTTCATGCCGTTGCCTCCGCTGTGGTATTGGCGTGCGGCGCTGGGCATGTCTGTAATGCTGTGCTGCTCCTGCCCGTAGCATGGGTTTGGGAATCTGAATGGAGAGTACTGGCTGGGCCTGGAGCACCTGTACTGGCTGAGTACGCAGGCTGAGTACCGCCTGCAGGTGGCGCTGGAGGACTGGCAGGGCAGGCACGTGTTCGCAGAGTACGACCGCTTCCGCCTGGAGCCCGAGAGCGACTGGTACCGACTGCGCCTCGGCCAGTACCACGGCAACGCCGGAGACTCCCTCTCATGGCACAACAACAAAGCCTTCACTACGCTGGACAGAGACAAGGACGCTTACACAGGTACATGCACACACACGCAGATCGGTGCGAACTGATCCAGTGGTAAGCCAGAAGAACTGGAAAAGAGACTCTCGGTAGATAAAAGTGAGTTTTGGTCAAATTGTCGGGCTCTCATAAACAAGATTACATAATTTAAGAATCACTTCACGATCAAAATATTATTTCATAGAGTATAATATGTGCTACATCCAGAGTTGTATCCTAATCAAGATTGTATAGTCGCATGAAGGTTGTATCTCATGAGAATCGCTGGATCCTGTGTTAGGAGTGCCAGTCTGTGCAGCGTTAGGTTCAGTAAGGTTATCTGTGGCACAAAGGGCCACACTCCCTTTCCCATGCAGCATGAAGGGAGGGCAGAGACGGCTCAAGGTCTCAGATCACTGAGTGCTCTCCACAGCCGACCAGAGGCCTTCAGCCATGTGGCGCCGACCAGCACTGCATCTCAGACATCACAGGATTACATATACTTCTATAACTAAACTTTGTATAATAACAACAGATCAGAACATAGATAATATATATTTAACCTTGATAATGAATTAGTTCATTATTACTTAAATTAATAATTGGTTTAGTCTAATACACTGGTTTACTAAGCATCAATCAACACTATATATAACATTGCATGTCTTTTATAATTGGCTATACAATTTTCCACTTCACCAATATAGAAGCACAAAAAAAGCCAAATTACTGTCTATATAAGACATGTACAGGTGCACACCGATACATATTTTACTGACATACACAATCGCATGTGCTGATCAGACGCACACAAACTAGCACATACACAGCAATGCACATTTATTCACACACTCAAGCGCATAGGCATAGACCTAGACATTGACACACATACATACAGTATACACACACATTGACACACGTACATACTGTATACACACACATTGACACAGGTACATACTGTATACACACACATTCACACACATACATACAGTATACACACATTCACATACATACATACAGTATACACACATTCACACATACATACAGTATACACACATTCACACATACATACAGTATACACACATTCACATACATACATACAGTATACACACATTGACACACATACATACAGTATACACACACATTGACACACGTACATACTGTATACACACACATTCACACACATACATACAGTATACACACACATTGACACACATACATAAAGTATACACACACATTGACACACGTACATACTGTATACACACATTCACACACACACACATACAGTATACACGCACATTCACACAAGTACATACAGTATACACACATTCACACATACATACAGTATACACACAGATTCACACACATACATACAGTATACACACATTCACATACATGCATACATTATACAGACACTCACAAATACATACATTATACACACACATTCACACACATACATACAATATACACAGATTCACACACATACAGTATACACACAAATTCACACACACACACACATATACAGGATACACACAGATTCACACACATGCATACAGAATACACACACACATACAGTATACACACAGATTCACACACATACATACAGTATACACACAGATTCACACACATGCATACAGAATACACACACACATACAGTATACACACAGATTCACACACATACATACAGTATACACACAGATTCACACACATGCATACAGAATACACTCAGATTCACACAGTACACACACATTAACACACACACACACACACACATACATACAGCGTACACAGACATTCACACGCATGCATACAGTATACACACACATTCACAAATGCAGATACCCAAGCATACGCAGGCACATACTGTGAGTCTCACACAACCATAGTTAGTTGGTCTAATATTGTTCCCTCTTCCATTTTTTGTCTAGGTAACTGTGCTCACTACCAGAAAGGGGGCTGGTGGTACCACATGTGTGCCCATTCCAACCTGAACGGAGTGTGGTACCGTGGAGGACATTACCGCAGCCGATACCAGGACGGTGTGTACTGGGCCCAATTCCATGGGGGGTCTTATTCTCTCAAGAAAGCCACCATGATGATCAAACCTATTTGAGCCAATCAGCGTAATGCTGTGGTGGAGCCTACCTGTTTGAATAAAAACACAGGGAGTGTCTAGTCCCTACCATTTAAGCCAGAAAATTCTCATTTTAAGAATTTTTAATTTACTGTACAGTACATCAGCTTGTTAAAGCATGCAGACATGGTTGGGCAGTTCATGAAGTTTGGTCTGAACAACTAAAACTCTTGACCATGTCTGCATGCTTTTGTGCATTGGGTTGCTTCCATGTGATTGGCTAATTTTTTCCTTTGTTTATGTGCATTTCAGACCAGGTTATTGTGCCGAGATTATGTTTAATGCTCTAGCAATTGTATTTTAACATTTGATATGTTGATGTATTTTTCAGTGTTGAAATCGTAAATTTATGTTTTTCTTTCATATGTATTTTTAAATAAACAATTATTATAATATTTCTGGTGTCGTTCTTGTCAGTGTACTGAATTTCCGTGTATGTATCTGTCTTCTAATGCCAATCCATGTAGCTTGGACCGCAAAAGGCAAAATTTCAACACATTCGGGTTTTCCCCTTCTGATTACATTACATTACATTAATGGCATTTGGCAGACGCTCTTATCCAGAGCAGCATACAGTTGATTAGAATAAGCAGGAGACAATCCTCCCCTAGAGCAATGCAGGGTTAAGGGCCTTGCTCAAGGGCCCAACAGCTGCATGGATCTTATTGTGCAAGGATTGAACCACCGACCTTGCAGGTCTTAGTCATGTACCTTAACCATTACGCCCTACAGACCGTGATGTTGAAACCAGTGTGCAAGAGCGCCTTCTACCAGGTCACTTTATGACAGTAAGTGGCAGGTGTTTGAAAGACGGTGTGCCTCTCATCAGTCAGTGTCGTACCAGTGCTCTGTTCCTGGCGTGCTGTGCTTTTAACAGAAACTGATGGATGATGGGAAATCATTTTCTACCATGAACCTGGCAGCTTTCACTGCTCGCCATGTTGGGCTCAATGACTATGCAATGGGGCAGCACCCACTCATTCGCAGATTGATGAAGGGGGCTTGCCGTTCTCTGTTGGTTAAAGCTCATTTTCCCTTGGGATTTATGTCTGGTGCTGGACGCTTTGTCTCTAATGTCATTCAAGCCCATAAGGGAGATAAAATGTCTGTCCCTCAAGACGGCGTTGCTGCTCGCAATAGCTTCAGCTAAGCGAGTCACTGACCGCCATGCTCCAATGTGTGTTCTCCACACATATAGCAAGGACTAAGGCTTTCAGACAGAGCAACCAGCTCTTTGTTGCCTGGGGCCCCACCTGCAAAGGGAAAGCCATCTCTAAGCTTACTCAGTTTTGGGGCTGAGCACTGTGTGAGATAAACACATCTCCCCTTGTTCCCAGACCCTGGCTGGGCAGTGGACTGTGAGAGTACCTCTTCAAGCGTCATGTAATTCCCCATGGGTTTATCGCTCCACTCAATGTTTCAGAGAATCTAGAGTTTTTGTTACAGATGATCTGTGCATTTTCCATGAATTGTTTGCTTTCAGTGACTAGGTTTAGGAGTAAGGATCCCTTGTCTTCAACTTTTGATTTAATTTCACCAAAACAAAAGGTAACCTCTTTCTAAGGGAATCATTTGCAAGAAGAAAATGCATTGAAGCATTAGTTCAAAAAGTCCTTGGATGTGTAGGCTTGATGGAGCACGTTTTCTTCATAGTATATAATAAATGGCTATTTATGAGACACCCAGAAATAGTGTCATTTCTCAGTCTGATAAAAAATAATATTTATAACAAGAACACTTGTTGTAACTGGTATTGTTATTGGCTGCACGACTTTTTTTAAAAATGCACAATTATAACATCACAGCATTAAATCTTAAATTATATAGGGATGACAGCCACAATATTCTGGACTAGGGAATCTGTCCTGCAATTCTGATACTGCAGACAGATATTCCAGGGTAGGGTGAAGTCAGGTAAATTGGGCCATCAATTAAAATGGTTTGGGCATCTTAGCACTATAAGATTTATTAGGCAATCACTGCAAACAATCTCTAACTGTTACCACAGTAGTATTTGACATGCAGAAACTGATTTGATAGGTCTCGCGTTGCTAAGGATGGCGGAGCAACGTTTGATGCGAAGACTGGTGAAGAAAACGGAATGATGAGTGCCCTCAATTATAAGGTTTATATGTGAATAAGGAACAAGTGAAGATCTAGAAGTAAAGTTTTATGATCATTATCTTGATGGTCTCTTTCAGAAAAATATTGATATTTTGCTAAATAAACTTTCTTTTTATTATTAAATGCAGTTTTAGTTACTGGCCCATTTCAGTTCTTATTGAAACCTATTAAAATATTATTGAAAGATTCAAGCCTGGACATGTCTTAGTCATATTGTATAGACATAGCACCTTCATTAATAAATGAACACTCACACATAAACTCACACACAGCATGCACACATATTGCTTTTGCCAGCTCGCGCCATCGCCGGCTTAACTTTCAGTTTTATCGGAAAAAATATGTCAAAAAGGGAGTGGGCAACTCCTGGAAACTCCAGATTCCACAGGAAGCGGTGCTGTTGACAATGAGACGGTATTCCAAGTAGATTCCTACTTACATTGTTTCACGGGGATGTAATTTCGCTTTCCTGTAATAGCATAAGCGGCTGTGCCAGGACGTGCACTATCTTACTTTATTTTCCCTTTGAGAAGACACTACCATAAAAGACAGCTGAACTGGGGAAACAAGGCACTGATTTCTGAATATGGAACCGATAACCTGTAGATTACTACTCGTGGTCAGTTTGCTTCTGGAGCTCACGTTTTGTGCCGATGAAAGTAAGTAAAGTAGCCTACGTTTGTCATGTAACAGTAGCAACATTTTCTAGATTTTATCCAGAGAAATCAAGATGTGAAATTGGGAGGTGGGTGGGTGTTGGCGGTTCACCCAAAAAAGCATGCAGGGAGAGCTGGCTCTGCCAAATTGAAGAGAAAAGTCCCTTATATTTCTCTTTATTTTACAGTTTTTCTCAGTGTCAATGATATGCTCCCAATGGGACTCTACCCAAAAGTTCTGCATTCAGTGCATTCATTGAAAAGTGTACAAGTTTGACATCAGCTCTTAAATCAGTTGCTGTGTTTGTGGGCGGCTAGAGTGGTTATGTTAGATTGTAAGCCTGTTATCTATTTATTAGTATTTAATTTGAACCCAAGTGTTGTCCATTGATTCCCCAGCTGTTCATATATTCAAAACACTACAAAGCTGCACCTCAAATATGAAGTCTGTGCAGGTCAGCTGGTGGACAGACCAGACCATGTGCTTGTAATGATGAAGGATATTGCAAAGGTGGCACTGACTTAATGTATGTTTATGATTTTACATTGCAGTTTGCACATTTAGAGTTTTTCCCTTGAAATGTAATTATGTTAATCGAATCTAAGGAATCTAAATGAGATCATTTTAATATAAAGGCATCTCTGTTTAATTGCTTTGGTAAGGTTACTACAGAGAATGTTTAGTTGGGGGGTTGGGGGCTTTGGGGCATGGGCTTCCTGCCTTTCTTTTCTTCAAAGCCAAATTTGTGTTACGCCCAACTCCCTCCAAGGCGGAAAAAATGCACAAAGGCTGTATTGCGCAAATGCACATGAAAGGATGACCTGGTTTCATCCAGCACCTCACTTAGCAAGAACTCACAAACCTCCTGCCCCAAATTCTCAGTTTCTCACAACTCCCTGACTGAAAATAATTTCTGCCCATGTTATCCTTCCTGGTGAGAGATGATGCATCACCAAAAATATGAATCAAGAGCAAGAGAATTTCAGAATTATGGCCAAGAGGTTTCATTAGGGTGCAGCCCATGTCTACTCAAGAGTCAGTTTAATACTATTGTCGGGGAAGCGAGGATTAATTAAAATGCGTTTACACAGCAATTCCTGAATCCAGCAGTTTTAACTGTCAGTACCCTTGTTTAAATATCCAGCGCTCTGAAAATTGAACACAGGTGTGCTAAAACGCCTCACTTAACCAACATGTAAATATTTGTATTTGATTTAATTTGGTAATTATTATCAAAGATATGAATTATCAATTTAATAACCAAATTCAGTTATAGGCAGAGCAACCTATTGGATCAAACTTTATCAAAATGCACAAGTTGCAACCAGGTGAGATTTATTTAGTTACACAAATTATTCACGTCTAATTTAAAGAAAGACAGCCAAACATTCCAAGAAAGCTCAAGAAAGATAGCCAAACATTCCAAAAGATGACTGATGGAAAGTAGAATTCCAGACCAACATGCAAGACTTCTAACTTCCAATATTTCAAACAAAAAGTAAAAAGCCAGGTCTGTTGTAAAGTTTGGGGTCTTAAAGCAGGATGTCTACATGAGGTCAAACTAGCCACCTCCATTGAGAGAGACACACACACAGCTGAGCCCCCAGTTCTGTCTCTCAGTTTCTTATCTTCAGACCAGGCCTGGTCTTTCCATATGGCCCAATGGTGAATTAGGATTTAGTTCCCCGACACCATAATTGTTTTGTTTTTCTCTAAACATCCCTGTTTCTGATATCTGTTGAACTTAATTTCCTCTAGATCCTGATGATTGCCCCCTCTTGATCCAGCCTTCCACAGTGGTGGTGAGACATGGAGATCTAGTATTGGTGAACTGCACCACTTCAAGAAATCATGATGGAATCGGCTGGGAGGCATCAGAGAGACCCGTTAGCACGGTAGATGGTGTCCAGTTTGTCACCTGGCATTTGGAGACCCTGACAGACTGGGAGATAGGACCTAGATGCTTTGGGGACTTCTCAGATTCTACATGTAATAAACAGCTCAATATTACAGTGTACAGTAAGTTAAACTCTCCCCCTCATAGAGCTGACTCTAATTATTTATCTTGTTTAATGGCAGATGAAAGGGGCTTTAGATTTTTCGGTGATGGTCTCAGCATCAACTGAGCAGTCGGCCTTCATGGTGAAGACTGCTTTTGTCCGTCTGCTGCGAAAGAAACATAACTAACCATTTGAGAAAGATTGAGTTCCTCATTGATCTCACATTTCCTAACATATGATGAATAACCTAAGTATGATTGTAAATAATATGAAGAATAAATCATTATCTCTTCTGCAGAACCTCCAGACAGTGTCTCCATCAGTGCTGTGAACCACACAGGCCCAATGCTGGAGGGGAAACAGTACCAGCTGCAGTGTGAGGTCCAGAACATCGCTCCTGTTCAGTACCTCACTGTGAAGTGGTACAAAGGGGAAAGATTTGAGAATCAAACCTCCTATGATGATCTCACTAAGACTCCAGTGAATGTGTCCTCTACCCTCCTGATCACACCCACCAGTGCTGATGATGGAGCACAGTACAGCTGTGTGGCAGAGCTGGAACTGGGACCTGTAGGACCACAACCTTCACCTGAAGTGAAATCTGATCCCCTCAACATCTTTGTGCTCTGTGAGTCTATTGGGACTGTCTGTAGATTCTGGTAGTAACTTTGGTGGTTTTTGCATAGTTTTGCATAGGTGTATACCCAGCAAAGCCAGACTGTGTCTCTATAACAAAATCCCTGACTTTGGTGCAAGTGTACTTAGAATAATTGATGCTGGTTTGAAGGCAAAGGGTGATCACACCAAATATTGATTTGATTTAGATTTTTCTTCTGTTCACTCACTTTCATTTAGTCAATTGATAAAAACATTTGTGTGATGTTCTGTAACTGCAGATAAACCCAGATTCACAGAGTGCCCAGACCATGAGCAGCTCAGAGAAGGTGAAACTCTGGATACTTTGGTCTCCTGTAGAGCTGAGGGGAACCCCTCTCCCATGGTCACATGGTACAGAAACCAATCAGAGTTCAGCAGTTCCACACCACTGAATAGGAGAGATGGAGGGCAGTACACCCTCATAGCCAAGAACAGTTATGGAGCAGCCAATCACACCCTGGAGATGGAAGTTCTCTGTAAGTCAGTACTTTCCTGTTGCATCTTCCTGTGTTCCTGTTCCTGTCACTTTATTTAAATCTCATGAATCCCTTGTCATGACTGTGCAATGTGAGTCAGTATGTTGATCGCATGAAAATCACCGTAACTGCAGGACTTTTGCTTATACTGTCAGTATTACTGTGAGAATATTAGTAATGTGCTTTCACCACTGACATCACTGGGCACTGTGAGCTTGTTTTGGTATTGTTTTCCCCATAGTGCTGGAGGTGTAGTTCTGTGTTTCTCTTCCATACACAAACTGCTAAAATACAGTTACAGCCCAAGTCCCAGCAGAGTCATTCTGTGGCTCTATAATGCCCCCTCTCTGTGATGTGCTGTACCTGCAGATAAACCCAGGATCACAGAGTGCCCAGACCATGAGAAGCTGAGGGAAGGTGAAACTCTGGAAACTTTGTTCTCTTGTAGAGCTGAGGGGAACCCCTCTCCCATGGTCACATGGTACAGAAACCAATCAGAGTTCAGCCATTCCACACCACTGACCAGGGGAGATGGAGGACAGTATACTCTCATAGCCAAGAACAGCTACGGAGCAGCCAATCACACCCTGGAGATTGAAGTTCTCTGTAAGTCAGTCCTTTACTGTTGCATGTCCCTGTGTTCCTGTTCTTATGCCACTTTATTTAAGTCTCATTATCCCCTCATAATCGCTGTGCAATGTGAGTCAGAATTTTGATCCTACAAACATCACTGTAACTCCAGCACTACTGGTTATACCCTCTATAGTGGCATATTTTCCAAAACCTTTCTAATAAATACGACCACTATCTTGGCGAGAAAGAAGCAGTAGAAGCAGATGGTTAGAACTGAGACACTCAAGGTCATTGGGGTCATTTATCACTGTTGTTAAAGGTCTTTCGTTTATGATTGCCTCAAACTTGCAAAGAACTGTTTGCATTTAGTTAATTTATAAAAATAAACTATCACTGTATTATTATACTGTACTATTACAGTGCTTTTTGTTTGCATCCATTATTTAGAAAGTCTACTTTACAAATTTGGGTGTGGATGTACATTTTTACAGTACATTACATTACATTATTGGCATTTGGCAGACGCTCTTATCCAGAGCGACGTACAGTTGATTAGACTAAGCAGGAGACAATCCTCCCCTGGAGCAATGCAGGGTTAAGGGCCTTGCTCAAGGGCCCAACGGCTGTGCGGATCTTATTGTGGCTATACCGGGATTTATACATTTTATACATTTAATACGGTTATTATTTTTTTATTTTTTACAAAACAATGACCATGTCTGGAGGGTTCACTAACTTTCAAGCAGCACTGTATATAAACTTCCTTTTGGCTTAGGGCTCAGTACCAGGCCCAGACACAAGGGGTAGCCATCTTTAATTACATTACATTACATTATTGGCATTTGGCAGACGCTCTTATCCAGAGCGACATACAACAAAGTGCATACCCATTACCAGGGATAAGTTCGCTGAAAGACCCTAGAGGGAAGTACAATTTCAACTGCTTCAACTGCTAATAAAATTCATAAATAATAATACCATTCAATAGCCTTCTAATAATTTAATAATAATTCTCTGAATATTTCATTACAAATTCAAGCAAAATATATTTGGCTCTAACACTGTCAATACATCCACACCCAAGTTACAGCCCAAGTCCCAGCAGAGTCATTCTGTGGCTCTATAATGCCCCCTCTCTGTGATGTGCTGTACCTGCAGATAAACCCAGGATCACAGAGTGCCCAGACCATGAGAAGCTGAGGGAAGGTGAAACTCTGGATACTTTGGTCTCCTGTAGAGCTGAGGGGAACCCCTCTCCCATGGTCACATGGTACAGAAACCAATCAGAGTTCAGCCGTTCCACACCACTGAATAGGAGAGATGGAGGGCAGTACACCCTCATAGCCAAGAACAGTTATGGAGCAGCCAATCACACCCTGGAGATTGAAGTTCTCTGTAAGTCAGTACTTTCCTGTTGCATCTTCCCATGTTCCTGTTCCTGTCACTTTATTTAAATCTCATGAATCCCTTGTCATGACTGTGCAATGTGAGTCAGTATGTTGATCGCATGAAAATCACCGTAACTGCAGGACTTTTGCTTATACTGTCAGTATTACTGTGAGAATATTAGTAATGTGCTTTCACCACTGACATCACTGGGCACTGTGAGCTTGTTTTGGTATTGTTTTCCCCATAGTGCTGGAGGTGTAGTTCTGTGTTTCTCTTCCATACACAAACTGCTAAAATACAGTTACAGCCCAAGTCCCAGCAGAGTCATTCTGTGGCTCTATAATGCCCCCTCTCTGTGATGTGCTGTACCTGCAGATAAACCCAGGATCACAGAGTGCCCAGACCATGAGAAGCTGAGGGAAGGTGAAACTCTGGAAACTTTGGTCTCCTGTAGAGCTGAAGGAAACCCCTCTCCCATGGTCACATGGTACAGAAACCAATCAGAATTCAACAGTTCCAGACCACTGACCCAGAGAGATGCTGGGCAGTACATCTTTATGGCCAAGAATCCTCTGGGCAACATCACCTGGACAGTTAATCTCACAATGTTCCATCCACCCAATGGGAGAAGTGTCTGTTTCACACCTGTTAGTTGCACACTGTTCTTCAGCATTTTAGTAGTAGATTTATTTTGTATTTGAGTTGGACACCTGCCTGGACAAACATTTGTGCAGAGATTCCAAAACTGAAATGACAACAACAACAACAACAACAACAACAACAGTATCAATAATACAGGTAATGAACATAACAATGGAAACATCAACATCATCACAGTATGTCAGGTCAGCCCTTTTGATAAAAATTCACCCCAGGTTCAACTGCTTTTTTCGCTGAGATCTTTTGGTCATTAAGGCTCCTGGAAGTCCACTGTTTCCAGTGTCACAACTTTGTCCTCTGGCAAAAATTTTATTTGCGACTAGCTCTGTTCATAATGTTATAACAGCCATGTGCTTTAATTGTGCAAATACAGTGCTCGATGCATTTTCATGAAAAAGCCAATTACTGTGTCAGTCAACATTTCTACTTGATTTTAGTTAAGGACAAATGTTAAATGAATACAGACCAGTATATTCCACATTCATAGAATTTGTATCAAAATGAAAATCCTACAGCTCATTAAAGTGTTTTTATCAATTCTTTCTTTGCATTTAATTTGTGGAAAATGTTCTATTATGAGTTAATTTGCAGTGAGAAGCATCATCATCTCTTGAATGTACATATACTTTACATGTGCAATTTCATCAACATTCCCATCTGGGGATATTTGATATAGGTTTGATGAATGCACGTTCCTGAAAATTCAGAGCAAAAGGTTAAATTAATTTAAAATAAACAGGAATGTTTTCAGCCCTTTTTTGCATGAGCCAAAATGCATATAAGTATTTGGACAGGGACACATTTTTTATTGCTTTCCCTCAACAAAATGGCAGACATTGAACTTTAATTTTGGGAGGGGGGGTGTTTTGCATCTGTATTGGGGAAACCAGCCCTTTGTAAACACCAATTTTGGGGGAACAAAAGTGATAGGACAATTAGCTTCTCAAATGTTTCATCATTCATCAAAGTTCTTGAGTTGATTCTCACAACATGTGGATCAAAGAAATGTCAATGGCAGTAAAGCAGGCCATCATTAGAATAAATCAATCAGAGACATAGCCAAAACATTATCGGTGTCAAAATCAACTTTGGTACATTATTAATGGCAATGGCAAATGACCTGGTAGCTCCTGGAAGACCAGTGTAGTGGATGACGGAAGTATCCTTCGAATGGGGAAGAAAAATCCCCTTGTAACTGTTCAACAGATCAAGAATACTCTCCAGGATGTGGGTGTAGATGTGTCAAAGACGACCATTACGCTTTGGCAGCGTAACCTCAGAGGGGTCCCACACAAGAAGCAAACACCTGGAAGGCCTCAAGAATAGAATGGCCAGGTTACAGTTAGCAAAAATGTACATTAAAAAACATTGTTGAGTTCTCGAGCAAAGTGTTATGGACAGATGAGACACAGATCAACCTGTGCCAGAGTGATGGAAAGAGGAAAGTGTGGAGAAAAACGATCCAAAGTGCCCCATTCTAACTTATTATGTATTATATAATGCCCCCTCCCCTAGAGAATTTCATTCATCCCAGAATGAAAAAACAGAAAGAAGCAGGCATATATGCTCAGTGAGCACTTTATTAGATACAGTGTGTGTAATAAAGAGATTAAACAAGGCTACAAAATCAGAAAAAAGCAGAGGCATATATATACTGCAGGAACGCATTTTTGAGTGATAAAATTGGCAGCAAACTGACAAGAAACACAGAATGTTGGACACACATGCTGTGACATAACTGGTCCAGCATCTGATGCCACAACAATGTGACAAGAGTTGGACTGATGAGGGTTGCCTTCCACAATGTCCAACACTGGGCCAACCAGGATAACAGGGGAGATATACAGTCCCCTCCAAAAGTATTGGAGCAGCAAGGCCAATTCCTTTGTTTTTGCTCTACACTGAATACATTTGGGGTTGAGATAAAAAGATGAACATGAGACAAGAGAGAGAGAGAGAGAGAGAGAGAGAGAGAGAGGAGGAAGGAGCTGCAACGCCCTGCCATACTGACCCTGAGGAAGACCCCACCTTTACGGATGGCAACACCGAAGACCTGGAAACGGACGCCGGTCACGTGAGCCAGATAAAATCCCTTCCTTTGTGTTTCCCGCCAGCCCTGACGCGGCCGAAGAGGGAATCTTATAGACTAAAACCTTAGACTTTTTCTTCCTTTGTTGTGTTGGCAGTGTGTTTTGGCTCATTGTCTTGCTCCTGGAAGACCAGTGTAGTGGATGACGGAAGTATCCTTCGAATGGGGAAGAAAAATCCCCTTGTAACTGTTCAACAGATCAAGAATACTCTCCAGCATGTGGGTGTAGATGTGTCAAAGACGACCATCAAGAGAAGCCTTTGGCAGCGTAACCTCAGAGGGGTCCCACACAAGAAGCAAACACCTGGAAGGCCTCAAGAATAGAATGGCCAGGTTACAGTTAGCAAAAATGTACATTAAAAAACATTGTTGAGTTCTCGAGCAAAGTGTTATGGACAGATGAGACACAGATCCACCTGTGCCAGAGTGATGGAAAGAGGAAAGTGTGGAGAAAAACGATCCAAAGTGCCCCATTCTAACTTATTATGTATTATATAATGCCCCCTCCCCTAGAGAATTTCATTCATCCCAGAATGAAAAAACAGAAAGAAGCAAGCATATATGCTCAGTGAGCACTTTAATAGATACAGTGTGTGTAATAAAAAGATTAACCAAGGCTACAAAATCAGAAAAAAGCAGAGGCATATATATACTGCAGGAACGCATTTTTGAGTGATAAAATTGGCAGCAAACTGACAAGAAACACAGAATGTTGGACACACATGCTGTGACATAACTGGTCCAGCATCTGATGCCACAACAATGTGACAAGAGTTGGACTGATGAGGGTTGCCTTCCACAATGTCCAACACTGGGCCAACCAGGATAACAGGGGAGATATACAGTCCCCTCCAAAAGTAATGGAGCAGCAAGGCCAATTCCTTTGTTTTTGCTCTACACTGAATACATTTGGGGTTGAGATAAAAAGATGAACATGAGACAAGAATTCAGAATTTCAGGTCAATTCCTGGTATTTTCACCTAGATGTGTTAAACTTAGAATAGAGCACCTTTGGTATCATATCACCCAATTTCAACATCTAGGTGATGTTGGAACAGAGAGTATTGTGGCACCCCTGCTCCTGCATGTTGTGCCACGTGGGTGGAGAACCCTGGAGGGGCCCATGCAGGTCAACCGCGCAGATGTCACGCATTGGGAGAGGTGTGCGAAGGAGTATATCTGCCTAGAGAGGTGATGGAGAGATCAGCACCTTGGAGAGAGATCCCTCTACCTGCAGTCCAGGACCCCGGAGAGCGCTCGTGAGTGAGCAGAGTGGAAAATCACTGACTCAGCTGCCGCCTCTTTTCCTAATGAGCAGGGAATGGGATTTAAGGGAGAGAGAGAGAGAGAGAGAGAGAGAGAGAGAGAGAGAGAGAGAGAGAGAGAGAGAGAGAGAGAGAGAGAGAGAGAGAGAGAGAGAGAGAGAGAGAGAGAGAGAGAGAGAGAGAGAGAGAGACTGCCATACTGCCATACTGACCCTGAGGAAGACCCCACCTTTGCGGATGGCAACACCGAAGACCTGGAAACGGACGCCGGTCACGTGAGCCAGATAAAATCCCTTCCTTTGTGTTTCCCGCCAGCCCTGACGCGGCCGAAGAGGGAAGGAGGGAGGAAGCCCTGGAAAATACCCCGGTCTGGGAAGAACCTTCGTTTATTTTTTGCCTAAACGGCCCCTTTTATTTCTCCAGTTCTCCCCTACCCTTGCCCTGAGGGGGGGCGCTATCACCGATACCCTGGGGGAAAAAATATATATATATCTCTGATATCTGTTATCTCCTGTGTTGGTTTCTAGCTGTGCCCACCCACTGCACCTCAGGATCCACCCCGAGGCACCACAGTATGTAAGTAAATGAAAGTAAAAATTTGGGTGTTAACAGTTAAAATTTGGTATCCCTTCCTTGCAATAACTCCAAGCCTGCGACCCATTGACATCACCAAATTGTCCCACTGCTCTTTTGTGATTCTGGGTTTTTCCCCCTTCAATCTTATAGACTAAAACCTTAGACTTTTTCTTCCTTTGTTGTGTTGGCAGTGTGTTTTGGCTCATTGTCTTGCTCCATGATTAAGTTCCTCCCAATTAGTTTAGATGCATTTCTCCATAAGTTGGCAAACAGAATGTTTTTGTAGACTTCTGAATTCATCCTGCTGCTACCCTCAAGTTACATCATCAATAAAGATTAGTGAGCCCACTCCAGAAGCAGCCATGCAAGCCAAAGCCATGACACTTCCTCCACCATGGCTTCACAGATGCGCAAATCCCTTTTTCCACACTTTGGCCTTCCCAACACTTTGGTGGAGGTTAATCTTGATCTCATCAGTCCATAAAACTTTGTTCTTTGCAAATTGCAATCTCGCCTTCTGATTCTCATGACTAAGTGGTTTAGCCTCTATATTACTGCTCTGTCTTGTTTTGAATGGTTAATTTAGATACTTTGACCCCTGCCCTGTGGAGATTGTTTGATGTCACTGACTGTTTTGGGGTTTTTCTTCACAGCGCTCACAATGTTTCTGTCATCAACTGCTGTTGTTTTTGGTCGACCTGTTCATCTGTTGCTCAGTATGCCAGTGGTTTCTTTCTTTGGGAACATTCCAAGTTGTTGTACAAGCTATCCTCAATGCATGTGCAATGAATTTCCACAATCTAGAAGTAGTCCATACCTCCCCATAGGTGGATCTCGAACATGATGAAAGAACTTTAGATTACTAGTATCATTACCCTGGTCCTCTGAAACATCAAGTGGAGTCATCCACCAAGACTGCCCTGTATGGCGGCACAAGAGGCAAATAATATTCACTGAGGAGGAACAGCACTGCAGTGTCCTCCATACTCTTACAGGAGGGCGGGTGCCTCCAGTAGCATTGGACGTGTTACTGTCTGTCAAAGCCGGACTTGGAACGTTTGGATGCTTCTGCTTCATGGCGGGTGTCATTCCCCATA
This sequence comes from Conger conger, assembly GCF_963514075.1. NCBI lineage: Eukaryota > Metazoa > Chordata > Actinopteri > Anguilliformes > Congridae > Conger > Conger conger. The sequence goes on from NC_083775.1 coordinate 20,317,533, forward strand.
GGTGGATCTCTCCACTCGATGTTTCAGACAACTGATGTTCTCAGTCCTATATTATGATTTTTGAAAATTTATGACAAGAACATTGTAGCTGGCATTGCCATTGACTGTGCCCAGGTACATGACTTAACAATTCACAATGATACATTATAATATATACATTTAAATGGAAGGGACACAGCATTAAATGTTTAAATTATGTGAAATTAATTGCGAGTTTGATACTGCAGACAGTTGTTCCAGAGCCATCATATACAGTATATCGTACTTTTGTACAGCGTTGCATACATTCGGAAAACATTCTAGTTCTCATTTTACAGGCCAGAATGAACTGCAATTATGCATTATTGCCTTTGATAACATATCGCAATTTTGCCACCTGCTGTATCGGCTCTGATCCTCAAGGCGACCGAATGCAAATGATAAAAAAAAAAAAAAAAATACCACATGGAAACGTTACACAATAAGACTTTTCGAAAAATGTAACAAAGCAGCAACAAATAAAAGGCAACAACAGACTCGAATATGTAACGTCACGTCTACACAAACTGTTTTGGAAAACGGACATGATGTCGGCACCAAATTTTCTGCACATACCTCCCCATATAATTGTTTTTGCCATCTCGCTCCATTGTACTCCATCGTCGGGTTAACTTCCCGGAAAAAGTCGCACTATCCTCGGAAAGAATATGCCAAACAGGGTGTGTGTCTTTTGGAAACTCCGGAAGAGATTTTAATGAGATTTCTGAGATAGCCGAATTTCCCTTTCCTGTTATCGTAAGCGGCTGAGTCTGGACGAGCATTGGCTGATTTTATGTTCTCTTTGAGAGGACCAACAACAGATTTCTGAATATGGAACCGAGAACCTGTAGATTGCTACTCGTGGTCGGTTTGCTTTTGGAGTTGACGTTTTGTGCGAATGAAAGTAAGTAACTTGGGGTAAGCCATTATAGCTCTGTCAAATTGGTTTTACATGCTCTGCATTGAAAAATGTGCCATTTTGACATCAGTCTTTAAATTAGTTGCTGTATTTGCGGGTGGCAAGAGTGGTTGTGTTGGATTGTAAGTCTGTTATCGGCACTCAGTGGCCACTTTATTAGGTAGACCTGTACACCGGCTTGTTAATGCAAATATTTAATCAGCCAATCATGTGGCAGCAACTAAATCCATAAAAGCATGCAGAAGTGGTCAAGAGGTTCAGCTGTTTTTCAGACAGGGAGGGATGAGTATCAGAAACGGCTGATCTCCTGGTATTTAGATGCACAACAGTATCTAGAGTTTGCAGAGAATGGTGTGAAACTAAAAACATCCAGTGAGCAGCAGTTCTGTGGGCAGAAATACGTTGCTAATGAGAGAGGTCAGAGGAAAGGGGCCAGACCGGTCAAAGCTGACAGGAAGGTGATCGTAACACAAATAGCCACACATTACAACAGTGGTAAACAGAAGAGTATATCTGAACACACTCGGCACCAACCTCTGAGTAGATGAGCTACAGCAGCAGAAGACTGAATAGTATTTAATTTTAACTCAAGTGTTGTTGCCATGTGAAAGCGTGTCCAGTGCAGGACAGAATGTCCGTGGCGGCTAGTGTTTGAATTAAATACGAGATGTAATGCTGCCATGAGCTTGACTATTGCCGGGATAGAATGGGAACATCGTGTGGATGGTTCCTTTGGTTGGATATATCTTATTTCTCCCAGAAGCGTAATTATTTGTATGGTTGGTGTTTGTCCCCGAAGTTGCAGATGATTTTCTCTTTCTCGGCAGTCCTTAATTCCCTGTTCCTTTACTGCAATTGTTTTGGGGGATAACTAATGAAAACATACGCTCATTCTGCGATTGGGGAAAAAAAAAAAATTGATTTATTTCCCCTCGTTATCTGTTCTACATATACCTGCCTGTTTCATTTGTTCATTGCAAGTTCGTCTTCTCCGTGATTCTGTTCCCTATCCCGGTTCTAGGCTGTAGTTCCTGATTCTGTTTTCATCTGTTTGTTTGAGTGATCTCTGCCTGGTTTTTGGACTCTGCCTTGTTCTGTATTTTTGTATTTGTACCTTTGCTTGTTTGGACGGGTTTTTGGAACTCTGCCTGAGTTTTCGATTACTCTCCTGATTACCCCGTATCTACCCGTCTGCCTGGATTTCGATCATTTCCTGTTTGTGGATTACGTTTTGGAACTGCCCTCATTAAAGCCTGCCTTATTCATTTGATCCTTGAGTCTGCATTTGGTTCTTCTGTCCCGCACCTTGACAAACACTGATTTCTATTATTATTATTTTTTTAACTTCAGTTACTGTCACTATGGTTGAGTATGTTATTTCAGTCACTTCCAACTGCTGTGCAAGATGTATTGCTTGATTTAATACATTATTTTGGAAATATTTTCTATGACAAGCACCCAGCCTTAATTATTGCTTGGCTGCAATCATTAATTCATGTTTACTATGATCTGTTTGATATCTGGTTCTGGGGGTTGATGGTGTGATTCTTGTTGAAAACATTATTGAAGTGCATTTAAAAGCTTAGATCTGTGTCTGTTTTGAGCCACGGTTTACACCTGCAGAGGATGGTGCAGTGGGTAGCACTGCTGCCTCACAGCAAGGAGGTCCTGGGTTTGAATCCTGGTCAAAACTCTGTGTGGAGTTTTCCATGTTCTCCCTGTGTTCGTGTGGGTTTCCTCCGGGTACTCTGGTTTCCTTCCACAGTCGAAAGACATGCAGGTTAGGCTGATTGGAGAGTCTAAATTGCCCATAGGTATGAGTGTGTGAGTGAATGGTGTGTGTGCCCTGCGATGGACTGGCGACCTGTCCAGGGTGTATTCCTGCCTTTCGCCCAATGTATGCTGGGATAGGCTCCAGCCCCCCTGTGACCCTGTTCAGGATAAATGGGTTAAGGTAATGGATGGATGGATGTTTCTATCCCCTCCCTTTCTGCCCATGTCATCCTTACTGGTGTGAGAGAATGCATCACCAAAAATATGAACGAAGAGTAGCAAGAGTGACAATTTCAGTCTTATGGCCAAGAGGTTTCATTAGGGTGCAGCCCATGTTTAATCAAGAGTCGGTTAAACACTGAAAGTGTTTTGTTTTTCTATAAACATCCCTGTTTCTGATATCTGTGGAACTTAATTTCCTCTAGATCCTGATTGCCCCCTCTTGATCCAGCCTCCCAGAGTGGTGGTGAGACATGGAGATCCAGTATCAGTGAACTGCACCATTTCAGGAGATCATGATGGAATGGGCTGGAAGGCATCAGAGAGATCCGTTTTCTGGGAAGAACATGTCCAGTTTGTCACCTGGCGTTTGAAGACTCTGACAGACTGGGAGATAGGACCTTATTGCTACGCAGAAATTCCAATTGATCTAGAAGATACTTTTCTCTGTAATCGAAGCCTCAATATTGCAGTGTACAGTAAGTTCTCTCCTCCACATAGAGCTGAACTGGAGTCCCCTTATATATATTATTTAATTATGAATATAAACATATAAATACTTTATTAGAAGCAAACATTTTCATCTCCTCTGCAGAGCCTCCAGACAGTGTCTTCATCAGTGTTGTGAACCACACAGGCCCAATGCTGGAGGGGAAACAGTACCAGCTACAGTGTGAGGTCCAGAACATCGCTCCTGTTCAGTACCTCACTGTGAAGTGGTACAAAGGGGAAAGATTTGAGAATCAAGCCTCCTATGATGATCTCACTAAGACTCCAGTGAATGTGTCCTCTACCCTCCTGATCACACCCACCTGTGCTGATGATGGAGCACAGTACAGCTGTGTGGCAGAGCTGGAACTGGGACCTGAAGGACCACAACCTTCACCTGAAGTGAAATCTGATCCCCTCAGCATCCCTGTACACTGTGAGTCTATCGGTACTGTCTGTTCTATCAGCATCACTGAACAGTCTGATTTTTGCATCCAACTGGCATAGTACTGAAGTTGTGATCATGTGTTTCTCATCCATAGAAGAACTGCTGAATTATGTTTTGTTTATTACCAGTGCAGACTCATTCTGTGGCTCGATAATGCCACCTGGGTGTTTTGTATCTGCAGATAAACCCAGGATCACTGAGTGGCTGGAGAAACCGAGGGAAGGTGAAACTCCGGATAATTTGGTCTCCTGTAGAGCTGAGGGGAACCCTCTGGTCACTAAGGGCCTGACACAACTTTTTCTTCTGGCAACCATGTTATCATTTTTTATTTGCTACTAGCTCTGTTCATAATGTTATAATAGCCATTGTGCAAATACAGTGCTTGATGCATTTACATGAAAAAGCCAATTACTGTGTCAGTCAACATTTCTTCTTGATTTTTACAAATAATTCAATGGAATAATATATTTATTTTTCTCATGAACATAGTTCAGTAATCTCCAAGTCTAACTTGAGAAACTAACTAGAATTTAAAAAATTGTAACTTGAGAATAAAAAGTGTTGTATTCAATTGAAGGTTAAGGAAAAATGTTAATTGACTACAGGTCAGAGGAATCTACATTCATAGGAATTATATCAAAATGATAATGCTACAGGTGTCATTCAGTCATTAAAGTGTCTTGATTTTATCTTGACTGTCTTTGCATTTCATTTGTTGAAAATGTTCTGTGATAAAAAGGGGAGTTCATTTGCAGTGAGATGTTGAAGCATCATCTCTTGGATGTACGTATACTTTACATGTGCACTTTCATCATCAACATTCCCATTTGCGGATATTTGGTATAGTTCTGATGCATGCATGTTCCTGAGAATTGGGAGCTAAAGGTGAAATGAGTGTAAAAAACCCCCCCCAAAAAACAGGAATGCTTGGAATCTTAAAAAAAATGAATTTTTTGCATGAGCCAATATGCATATACAGTGCAGTCTGAAAGTATTTTGACAGGGACACATTGTAGGTGGTTTTGGCTGGTTGCAATAAAACCGCAGACTTTGAACTTTAATTTGATTCCTTAATTCCTACACAGGTTTCATCCATATTGGGTAACCTGTGTAGGAATTGCAGCCCTTTGCATATAGTTCCCTAATTTTTGGGGACCATGAGATCATGACAGAATCAGCTGGGAGGAATCAGAGGGATCTGTTGACTGGACAGAATGCGTCCAGTTTATCATCTGGGGTTTGCAGACCCTGACAGACTGGGGGATAAGACCTGAACGCTATGCAGACGTTCTGACCCAAGCAGGACATCATTTTCAGTGTTCTGAAAAGCTCAGTATTACAGTGTACAGTAAGTCACCTCTCCTCCGCATAGAGCTAGAGCAGGGGTCGGCAACCCTGGTCCTGGAGAGCCGCAGGGTGTGCTGGCTTTCGTCTCCACCTTAAAATAAGCAACCGATTCAGACCCAAGAAACCAGGTGAGGTGAGTGAACTGTGTTATCAACGACTTTCATTGATCAATTAATGCCAAGTAACAATGTAATGTAATGTAACAACGAAAGCCAGCACACCCTGTGGCTTTCCAGGACCAGGGTTGCCGACCCCTCAGCTAGATAAATGTAACTAAGCAATTAAGAAAGACTGAGTGTCTCTTAGACCTCAGATTTCCAAACCTATGATGAATAACCTAAGTAGGATTGAATATGAAGAAAAAAATCATTATCTCCTCTGCAGAGCCTCCAGACAGTGTCTCCATCAGTGTTGTGAACCACACAGGCCCAATGCTGGAGGGGAAACAGTACCAGCTGCAGTGTGAGGTCCAGACCATCGCTCCTGTTCCAGTGAATGTGTCCTCTACTCTCCTGATCACACCCACCAGTGCTGATGATGGAGCACAGTACAGCTGTGTGGCAGAGTTGGAACTGGGACCTGGAGGACCACAACCACCTGAAGTGAAATTTGATCCCCTCAACATCACTGTGCTCTGTGAGTCAGTACTGAGCTATCAACATCCGTCACTGTCACTCTATTATGTGGTTTTCTTTAGTTGTATGGTGTTGCAGGTGTAACTGCATTTTGCCCACAGAAAAATTGCCGTACTGCTGTCTGGTATAATTTAAACCGCCAGAGAGTCATTCTGTGGCTCTATAACGCCCCCTTGCTTTGATGTTCTGTACCTGCAGATAAACCCAGTAGTGCCCAGACCATGAGCAGCTGAGGGAAGGTGAAACTCTGGAAACTTTGTTCTCCTGTAGAGCTGAAGGAAACCCCTCTCCCATGGTCACATGGTACAGAAGCCAATCAGAGTTCAGCAGTTCCACACCACTGACCAGGAGAGATGGAGGGCAGTACACCCTCATAGCCAAGAGCAGTTATGGAGCAGCCAGTCACACCCTGCAGATTGAAGTTCTCACTTTCCTTTCAGTACTTTCCTGTTGCATGTTCCTGTGTCCCGGTTCCTATGTCACTTTATTTAAATGTCATTGTCCTGTGACTTTGCTGCAAACAGACTTAGAATAAATAAACATTTAAAGATGCTTTTGAAAAGTCAGAATAATACCACAAATATTTTACTTCAAGAAGTAAACTATACTTTTTAGGAGGTCCCACTGAGAGGAAGAGACAGAGGCATCTTTGGGTCCAATTGCTCTCCAATAAATGAGAGAGGAAGAGGGGGCTTTTTATTACAAGGGCGGATGTATCGCAACACTTCCGCAGTACTGTTGGAAAATAGTATGGAGGCTATTTCCGAGAGTTGGAACTTGGCAGTATGTCTAGTAGACAGTACACACAGTATTTTGAGGACAGAGTAGTCAGGCGGTTTTGAGCTCAGCAACACAGCGAAACCCAAAAAATAGGTACATAGGCTATCATCCAGGGATTTTATGTACACAATATTTAGACATGCAAGTTTCTGTGCCTGTCACCACACTTGGTGGGAATGCCACAGTATTGGATACTAGAGAATTTACAGAACACAAATACATTTCTACAAAAATTCCAGTGTGAAACGTTGTCAAACATGACATGCTGCTCTGCATTAAACAATGAGACTTCACTCATATCAGACCCTCACCACACCACAATCTCTGCACCAGGGCCACAGCTATACATTCTCAAGTCTGGGACCAAATCTATTGGGTGGGCCCCCATTTTGTAACAAATTAAAAATAGTTACACGCCGTATCCTGGACCCCCTTGGGACAAAGTGTCACCCCCTAGCTGTGGCCTTGCTCTGCACCAACCACTCTGTCTAATGATTTTTGCTGGGTTAACTTTCAATGTTATCACAAAAATGATCTTGCTCTGATGTTACATAAACAAAGTTTCATGGGGATGTAGGCAGGTATCCAAATTTGTGCACAGCATTGTGAATAAGAAGGGCTGTCATGTACAGTCTTGGAAATATGGTCGACATTAGCTCAGGAGTTAAGAGCAGTTGTTTGGTACTTAAGCCCCGATTGCTCTTGACAAGCTGATTGGTGCCTTGCATAGTAGCCAATCGCTGTTGGTGTGTGAGTACGTGTGAGTGTATGTGAGTGTGAGTGTGTGTTAGTGTATGTGAGTGTGAGCGTGTGTGTGAGAGTGTGTGTGTGTCTGTGTGTGAATGTGTTAGTGTGTGTGTGTGTGTGTGTGTGTGTGTGTGTGTGAGAGAATGCGAGCCATCAATTATAAAGCGCTTTGGATAAAAGTGTGATATAAATACAGTCCATTTACCAGATGGTTTTTACATTGTAATCTGGGAAAAAAGATGTGGTTTCCTGTAGATTAGATCCATGTAATTACATGTCTCTTAGATTATATTGCAAAAGGCAGCTCAGTTAGGTTAATTGCTTGGTTAAGGTTAAGACAGAATATGATGGGGGGAGGGGGCATGGGCTTCCTGCCTTTCTTCTCTTCAAAGCCAAATCTGCTAAAGTATCTCCAATGTGCAAAGGCCATATTTCCCTTACACAAAAATGGACAGTTTCCTCCAGCACCTGCACGGTTTCATTGAAAACTTTATTTTGCAGCTGTGTATATCCACCCTCTCGCATCTCAGCTAAAGGACACTTGCATTCTGTGGCGTAGGGTCAACATGGTTAAAACAATGTTGGATCAATGCCCTCTGTCTTAAAATGCCAGCTTCAATAAAACGTGTGTGTGTATGTAGGAAATGTTGCTTGGCGTTACTGGTCCAGCATCTGATGCCACCAACAATGTAACATGGGGCCTATATCTGGATGTGCAATTATCACCAGTTTTACACAATACTGTTTTTGTAAATGGATTGTCTCTAATATCTGTATGATATTACATACAGTGCATCCAGAAAGTATTCACAGCGCTTCACTTTTCCCACATTTTGTTATGTTACAGCCTTATTCCAAAATGGAATAAATTTTCCTCAAAATTCTACACACAACACCCCATAATGACAACATGAAATAAGTTTTTTTGCAAATTTATTAAAAATAAAAAACTAAGAAATCACATGTACATAAGTATTCACCGCCTTTGCCATGAAGCTCAAAATTGAGCTCAGGTGCCTCCTGTTTCCACTGATCAACCTTGAGATGTTTCTACAGCTTAATTGAAGTCAGCCTGTGGTAAATTCAGTTGATTGGACATGATTTGGAAAGGCACACACCTGTCTATATAAGGTCCCACAGTTGACAGTGCATGTCAGAGCACAAACCAAGCATGAAGTCAAAGGAATTTTCTCGAGGCATAAATCAGGGGAAGGGTACAGACAAATTTCTGCTGCTTTGAAGGTCCCAAGAGTGGTAGAGTGGCCAGACGGAAGCCACTCCTTAGTAAAATGCACATGGCAGCCCGCCTGGAGTTTGCCAAAAGGCACCTGAAGGACTCTCAGACCATGAGAAACAAAATTCTCTGGTCTGATGAGACAAAGATTGAACTCTTTGGTATGAATGCCAGGCGTCATGTTTGGAGGAAACCAGGCACCGCTCATCACCTGGCCAGTACCATCCCTACAGTGAAGCATGGTGGTGGCAGCATCATGCTGTGGGGATGTTTTTCAGCGGCAGGAACTGGGAGACTAGTCAGGATTGAGGGAAAGATAAATGCAGCAATGTACAGAGACATCCTGGATGAAAACCTGCTCCAGAGCGCTCTTGACCTCAGACTGGGGCGACAGTTCATCTTTCAGCAGGACAACGACCCTAAGCACACCGATATCAAAGGAGTGGCTTCAGGACAACTCTGTGAATGTCCTTGAGTGGCCCAGCCAGAGCCCAGACTTGAATCCGATTGAACATCTCTGGAGAGATCTGAAAATGGCTGTGCACCGACGCTCCCCATCCAACATGATGGAGCTTGAGAGGTGCTGCAAAGAGGAATGGGCGAAACTGCCCAAAGCTTGTGGCATCATATTCAAAAAGAATTGAGGCTGTAATTGCTGCCAAAGGTGCATCAACAAAGTATTGAGCAAAGGCTGTGAATACTTATGTACTTGTGATTTCTTAGTTAAAAAAAAATTGTAAAAATTGCAAAAAAAATTCTTTCATGTTGTGTGTATAATTTTGAGGAAAAAAGAATTTATTCCATTTTGGAATAAGGCCGTTACATAACAAAATGTGGGAAAAGTGAAGCGCTGTGAATACTTTCCGGATGCACTGTAGATATTTGAGTTAAAAGTACTCAGATCACCAGTTAAAGCCATGCACGTCCTGTTCTGATTACTAAAAGGTTACTCTAATGGAGTCCTAAATTACAGTCCTCCCCTTTCATATTTTAGCAGATCCTATTGAATGTCCACTGATGATCCAGCCCCCCAGAGTGGTGGTGAGATTTGGAGATCCAGTGTCAGTGAACTGATTGTAAATGATGAACAGTTCTGCACAACGAATGTGATGATGACGAAGATAATAATAATAATAATAATAATAATGATAATAATACACGTTATTTGTCTAGCACCATTGAAAACACAGTTACAAAATTAAGAGATAAAACGAACAAAAATCCATAACAATAAACACATTATAAAACATAATATATGAATATGATAACAATATATGAAATTATGCACTCGTATCTGCCCGACTGACGCATTGTAAACAACATCAGTGCAGCGTAATTTGTCCGACTGTTCACCATATTATTTATGAGAATACATTTAATAACATGAACTATTGTTTAACAATTCGTCTACATATTTGAGGGATTATTTTACAACAACATCTCCGTTTATATTTATTTTTTTGCAAATTAACTCTTCAAATATGATACGTGAGAGGTAATATTTCAATTTATTTTACACAGTGGTATCAATTTCACACCGTTTCTTGCGTTTCATCCCATTGCCATCGGAGTCGCAGTTTCTCATTTCTCCAGTTAATGTACGTACGCATGGGTCAGAGTTTCCGTGGAGGACCGCACATTTTCCCGTCAAGTTCATTTTTTATAAATGCCAAAGTTTGCTTAGAAAGTGGTGTACGCATTCTTTTGTGCATACGCAACGTTTATAAATGAGGCCCCAGGAGAGATGGAGGGCAGTACACCCTCATAGCCAAGAACAGTTATGGAGCAGCCAATCACACCCTGCAGATTGAAGTTCTCTGTAAGTCAGTACTTTCCTGTTGTATGTCCCTGTTCCTGTCAATTTATTTAAATCTCATTATCTTGTGGTCTTTGTGCGGCAAGATGTGGAACAAATAAGATTTAAGGTACTTTTGAAAATTAATAATTATTTTCAGAATAATAGTGTAAATATTTCATAAAGGACCTATTTTTTGCTAAAAAATAATCAAAAAACATGTGTACATGATTAATACTTTCTTTAAAAGTATTTGAATACACATTACTCTTTTGAAATACTCATTCATAATTTAAAAGCAGCTTTAGCTTAATTGCTGAATGTTTTGCATTGTGATGAATAATTGCTGCTCTGTTTGAGAGCTGTGAGTTGCTGTGAGTTTTATTACAGGAGTCTCATTGTGGTGCGCTTAATGTACTTATCAATGTGTACTTGATTCCTGGTGTCTGATTGATTTGTAATTGAGTATGGGTCACTCCTTGCTGTGTGCCCAAATGATGCATTTTATTGCTGTAATAATACAACCACATAAAGTCTCTCTTTCTGCCAGATCCACCAACATTTGAGCTGGAGAGGGAGGAGGTGAATGTAACCCAGGGAGATGAGGTGATTCTGGAGTGTATGGCTGAGGGAAATCCCACTCCTGAACTCACCTGGAACACGACTGCTGCTGAGAATCCACATGTGTCCACCAGAGGGCGACAGAGTAATGCCACCATCAGCAGAGCAACATCAGCCAACGCTGGTGTCTACACCTGCTATGCAACAAATAACCTGGGCACGGCCTCCAAGACTGTCACCGTCACTGTGAAGGAAACGGATGCTACACAATGGGGTATTGTCTGTGAACACTGCCTGTAAACCTTGTAAACCCTGAAACTCATAGCTCTGACTTGTCAGAGTTAGGAGCTCTGGGCGTTCCAGTGGTTACTTACATTACATTACATTACATGTCATTTGGCTGACGCTTTTATCCAAAGTGACAATCCTCCCCTGGAGCAATGCAGGATTAATGGCCTTGCTCAAGGGCCCAATTGCTGTGCGGATCTTATTGTGGTTAAACTGGGGATCGAACCACCAACCTTATGGGTCCCAGCCACTGTAGCTACAGGTCGCCCACTTAGCAACTATTAGTAACGTGACGGCTGACAAGAAGCTGTCACAAGCTCTGACACTCGAGAACTAAAAACCTACAGTTAAAATAGATATACTGTTGGAAGATCGTAATTACTGCTGGAATGCAGCATTATTCCACGTAGATAGATTTTCCCTGTCATTTTTACGATGTGCAGCAACCTCTGCGCTGACTGTGTTCAGTAACGGTACATGTTCTCTTCCTCTTGCAGGCTACATCTATGATTTGATTGTTTTGATTGGGGCAGCGCTCATACTGGGGCTGCTGGTACTCTGGCTTAGATCACATATGAATCGCCAAGGGCTATATAACATCACATCAGTACACTCTGCTGGGAGGAGGGATCAAGCAGACATACCACTGGAGCCATGCAATGTTAATGGGAGCAGCTCCTGCACCTAGAGCACTGTGGAGCCAAGACCAGCCATTGGCACACTGAATTGAGGGATAGAGCCAGTAAGTAGAGCACTATACTGAGTGAAGGAGCCATTGATTGGAGCAATGAAGGTCCTTTTTTTTGACAGGAACTCTAAACCACACGAGGCATGAAGCAGGCACGGGGCGAAAATAAGCACAAGGCTTAGGACACAGTGAAGAAAAGGGAACACAAGGGCTATATACTGCATACCAGAAACACAAAGGGCAGAGTAACATAACTAACAAGACACAGGTGAAACCATGTAAACTAAACTAACAAACAAGTCAACTAAGTGAAACAGTAGGGGACAGTTTCACAGAAACAAATTAAGCTTGTAGACTTAATTCAATTTTGAATGGAGAGTCCCATCTGTGAAACTGCCTCTCAATTTATTACCAGCTGTCTCTCTGAACTGACAGTTATTTGGCCTTTCCCATGCTGAGTGAAACAGGAAGTGACAGAATGACATAATATAGTTACAAAATGAAGTAAAATTGTATTGCCAATCTCACTTTGTTTGATTTTATTTTATTTAGAACTGTGTTAGTTTCATAATCTAGTTTGATATGTTTGATAAAACTGTTCTTTCACTCCAGGTTGAACTGCTTTGTGTAGCTCACTGACTTGCTTGCCTTTACCATTCATCACAAAATGTGTGCTTCCAAAAAAGAAGAAGAAATGTGAAAAGAGAAGATATGTTAATTCACAGTGAGATAATGAAGCATGTGGCATCACCAGAATTGACATGTTACATGTGCAATGTCATCAACATTCCCATTTGGGATGTTTGGTAAAGATTGGATGCATGCACATGAATTTAGGTTCCTGAAAATAACAGAGCCCAGGTCTAATAAGCATTTATGAAGCAGAACCTGGTTCTTCCAAAGCTTCTGTTCAGTGAGCGACAGCAGAACCAGGCTGCCTGTATAAAGAAGGTATTTCATATCTTGTCCAGGCAGTTCCTTCTCAGTCGGGTTTTTCCATCTTGCTCTGTGATTTCCTGTCACAAGAGATTTCCTCTCCATGTTCCTCAAAAGACTCGTGTTCACAAAGCAGCACTGACTGAACCTTCTGAGAGTACCACCATCATCTATGCTATCAAGAAACACCACTGCCAGAGCTCATTCTCAGACTGAACCATCAGAACTACCCTACTAGTACAGAAGTAGATCTTTAGCCTTCAGCCTTCAGGTGGAGATTATGACATCTGAGCAGCTGTTTTGGCTCTTGTTGGTGCTGCGATCTGTTGTCTGCAATGACTGTGAGTATCCTCATGCCTACATGATGCCTACTGTGCTTCAAGTTATTGGACATTCATGTACTTTTATTTAATCTGTTTTCTGTTAAAAACCATTGTTTCTACAAACTGGTGTCAACCAGCGGCAGATGGGTTCCCCGATTGAGTCAGGTTCTGCTCAAGGTTTCTTCCTGTTCCAGGGAGTTTTTCCTTGCCACTGTTGCCCTAGGCGTGTTGCCTCTCTAAAGCTGCTTTGCGACAAAGACCCTTTGTAAAAAGCACTATACAAATAAAATTGAATTGAATTAAATGATGTCTGCATGTATGTTTACAGCAGGATCTGCAGAAAATTACTGCAGAAAATCCCTGCAAAATCAAGCTAACTGTTTGTCAAGAGTGATGAAAATGGGGGATGAACTAGCAGTAGTTAAAGTTTTCCATCGACAGGGTGGGGGTATTTCAGTAGCTAGCTAACATCCACAACCCAGCTTCATAGCTAATGTTTGGTAGTTAATGACTATAATAAAACATCTTCTTAGCTAATCAAAGTTACTCTTAAAATGACAGCTTCAGCAATACGTGTGTGTATATATGAGCGTGTGTGCGTGTGTGTGCACATGTTTGTGGATGTATTTGGCGGGTTGCTTTACCAGTTCACCAATGTTAAACTGTCCTTATTTGGAAGACTTTTTTGCATTGGTGTGGTATGGCATCATTCTTGATTAGGGAGTGAACTGTTAAAAAGGCTGTTAATAAATAAAAGAAAGTGTGATGACATCTCCATGCAGAGTTAGTGAGAGAAAAATATGATCAAGCTTACTGTTTCTGAAACTGTAATCTGTATCATTGACACTTTTTTTTTTTTACAAAATCTGTATCATTAACACACTGTACTTCCAAGCTCACTTTGTCTGTCTGTATTCTAACTGCCCTAACACTTGCCTTGCATGCAACTATCCCTGGATCCAAAAACCCTCGGCTGGGATAATTTGGCAGACACTTAACTGTTATTTCTTTATACATCATACAGTTAAGTACATTAAACAGGTATACAGATGTTTTCATTAAAGAACGTTTTCCTATCCTGCATGTATAGTATTTGGTTAATGGTGTAATAAAGAGATCAAACAAGGCTACAAAACAGGCAGGTACATAGGAACAAAGCAGAGGCACATGTACAGTATACTGCAGGAAAAAAGAGCTGCATGTGGAACCGAAAGTGAAAGAACCTACCCAGTAGAATGGGGCAGAATAATCTCCAAAAATGTGTTCCTGGTCGTTTGGGATACACCTGTTCATTAAGTGGGGAGGAGTATGTCATATATTTGGGTATTGGGTGTTATACTCTGTTACTGCCACCTATTGGCTAGTGCCTTAGTAACTGTTCTGATTTAAGAGACCTTCTGGTCACATGTTGTTTCTGGAAGTAAAATAAAGGGACGACTGTCCTGGTATTGTTCAAGTCCGTCTCCGTCTGATTTATGTTGTAGCAAGAGTTTAAACGGGAATGAAACTCAGGCAATAAACGACACCATGTAAAAGCGTGTCCAGTGCAGGACAAAATGTCCGTGGCGGCTAGTGTTGTTTGAATTAAATGCGAGATGTAATGCTGCCATGAGCTTGACTATTGCTGGGATAGAATGGGAACATCGTGTGGGTGGTTCCAGTATATCTTTTATTTCTCCCAGAAGCGTAATTATGTGTATGGTTGGTGTTTGTCCCCGAAGTTGCAGATGATTTTCTCTTTCTTGGCAGTCTTTAATTCCCCGTTTCTTTACTGCAATTGTTTTGGGGGATAACTAATGAAAACAAACATACGCTCATTCTGCGATGGAAAAAAACGATTAAAAGCAACATATCATTACAGTTAACCTACTCATATATTTTTTTTACTAGTGCTAGCACTTGTCAGGTTCTGTATCTGTTTAAGTTCTGAGCGTTTTCGGTCCTTATTACCCTCTGTGCTTTACGTAATTTATGTCTCCCCATTTATTCCCATTCATTCGTTTCACCTGTTTTCACATGTTTGTTATCGTGCACATCTGATTGTTATTTCCCCTCGTTATCTGTTCTACATATACCTGCCTGTTTCATTTGTTCATTGCAAGTTCGTCTTCCCCGTGGTTCTGTTCCCGATCCCAGTTCTAGGCTGTAGTTCCTGATTCTATTTTCCCCCCATCTGTTTGTGAGTGATCTCTGCCTGGTTTTTGGACTCTGCCTTGTTCTGTATTTTTGTATTTGTACCTTTGCTTGTTTGGACGGGTTTTTGGAACTCTGCCTGAGTTTTCGATTACTCTCCTGATTACCCCGTATCTACCCGTCCGCCTGGATTTCGATCATTTCCTGTTTGTGGATTACGTTTTGGAACTGCCCTCATTAAAGCCTGCCTTATTCATTTGATCCCTGAGTCTGCATTTGGTTCTTCTGTCCCGCACCTTGACAAACACTTCTTTTTTTTAACTTCAGTTACTGTCACTATGGTTGAGTATGTTATTTCAGTCACTTCTAACTGCTGTGCAAGATATATTGCTTGATTTAATACATTATTTTGGAAATATTTTCTATGACAAGCACCCAGCCTTAATTATTGCTTGGCTGCAATCATTAATTCATGTTTACTATGATCTGTTTGAAATCTGGTTCTGGGGGTTGATGGTGTGATTCTTGTTGAAAACATTATTGAAGTGCATGTTTAAAGCCTAGATCTGTGTCTCTGTTTTGAGCCACGGTTTACACCTGCAGAGTAAATTTCATGCACAATTAAACACACAATTATTTTAATGCAAAGGCATCTCTGTTTAATTGCTTAGGTACAGTTACTACAGAGAATATTGCCGTTGTCACGCCCAACTGCTAAAGTCCCTCCAAGGCGGTGGAAAAAATGCACAAAGGCTGTATTGTGCAAATGCACATGAAAGGATAGCCCGGTTTCCTCCAGCACCTCACTTAGCAAGAACACATTTGGTGGTCTCAAATGCCTCCTACTCTTAATTATGATTCTCTGTTTGTGGCCCCATGGCAGCACGGATGGTGCAGTGGGTAGCACTGCTGCCTCACAGCAAGGAGGTCCTGGGTTTGAATCCTGGTCAAAACTCTGTGTGGAGTTTTCCATGTTCTCCCCGTGTTCGTGTGGGTTTCCTCCGGGTACTCTGGTTTCCTTCCACAGTCGAAAGACATGCAGGTTAGGCTGATTGGAGAGTCTAAATTGCCCATAGGTATGAGTGTGTGAGTGAATGGTGTGTGTGCCCTGCGATGGACTGGCGACCTGTCCAGGGTGTATTCCTGCCTTTCGCCCAATGTATGCTGGGATAGGCTCCAACCTGTTCAGGATAAACGGGTTAAGATAATGGATGGATGTTTCTATCCCCTCCCTTTCTGCCCATGTCATCCTTACTGGTGAGAGATAATGCATCACCAAAAATATGAATGAAGAGTAGCAAGAGTGGCAATTTCAGTCTTATGGCCAAGAGGTTTCATTAGGGTGCAGCCCATGTTTAATTAAGAGTCAGTTAAACACTGTAATTGTTTTGTTTTTCTATAAATATCCCTGTTTTTGATATCTGTGGAACTTAATTTCCTCTAGATCCTGATGATTGCCCCCTCTTGATACAGCCTCCCAGAGTGGTGGTGAGACATGGAGATCCAGTATCAGTGAACTGCACCATTTCAGGAGATCATGATGGAATGGGCTGGGAGGCATCAGAGGGATCCGTTTTCTGGGAAGAACATGTCCAGTTTGTCACCTGGCGTTTGAAGACTCTGACAGACTGGGAGATAGGACCTTATTGCTACGCAGACATTCCAATTGATCTAGAAGATGATTTTCACTGTACTCGAAGCCTCAATATTGCAGTGTACAGTAAGTTCTCTCCTCCGCATAGAGCTGAACTGGAGTCCCCTTATATATATTATTTAATTATGAATATAAATATATAAATACTGTATTAGAAGCAAACATTATCATCTCCTCTGCAGAGCCTCCAGACAGTGTCTCCATCAGTGTTGTGAACCACACAGGCCCAATGCTGGAGGGGAAACAGTACCAGCTGCAGTGTGAGGTCCAGAACATTGCTCCTGTTCAGTACCTCACTGTGAAGTGGTACAAAGGAGAAACATTCGAGAATCAAACCTCCGATGATGATCTCACTAAGACTCCAGTGAATGTGTTCACTACTCTCCTGATCTCACCCACCTGTGCTGATGATGGAGCACAATACAGCTGTGTGGCAGAGCTGGAACTGGGACCTGAAGGACCACAACCTTCACCTGAAGTGAAATCTGATCCCCTCAACATCACTGTGTTCTGTGAGTCTATCGGTACTGTCTATTCTATCAGCATCTCTGAACAGTCTGATTTTTGCATCCAACTGGCAAAGTACTGAAGGTGTGATCATGTGTTTCTCACCAATAGAAGAACTGCTGAATTATGTTTTGGTTATTACCAGTGCAGACTCATTCTGTGGCTCTATAATGCCACCTGGGTGTGATATTTTGTATCTGCAGATAAACCCAGGATCACTGAGTGGCTGGAGAAACCGAGGGAAGGTGAAACTCCGGATAATTTGGTCTCCTGTAGAGCTGAGGGGAACCCTCTGGTCACTAAGGGCCTGACACAACTTTTTCTTCTGGCAACCATGTTATCATTTTTTATTTGCTACTAGCTCTGTTCATAATGTTATAATAGCCATTGTGCAAATACAGTGCTTGATGCATTTACATGAAAAAGCCAATTACTGTGTCAGTCAACATTTCTTCTTGATTTTTACAAATAATTCAATGGAATAATATATTTCTTTTTCTCATGAACATAGTTCAGTAATCTCCAAGTCTAACTTGAGAAACTAACTAGAATTAAAAAAAATTCTAATTTGAGAATAAAAAGTGTTGTATTCAATTGAAGGTTAAGGACAAATGTTAATTGACTACAGGTCAGTGGAATCTACATTCATAGGAATTATATCAAAATGATAATGCTACAGGTGTCATTCAGTCATTAAAGTGTCTTGATTTTATCTTGACTGTCTTTGCATTTCATTTGTGGAAAATGTTCTGTTCATTTGCAGTGAGATATTGAAGCATCATCATCTCTTGAATGTACGTATACTTTACATGTGCACTTTCATCATCAACATTGCCATTTCGGGATATTTGGTATAGTTCTGATGCATGCATGTTCCTGAGAATTGGGAGCTAAAGGTGAAATGAGTGTAAAAAAACCCCCAAAAAACAGGACTGCTTGGAATCTTAAAAAAATCAATTTTTTGCATGAGCCAATATGCATATACAGTGCAGTCTGAAAGTATTTGGACAGGGACACATTGTAGGTTGTTTTGGCTGGTTGCAATAAAACCGCACTTTGAACTTTAATTTCATTCCTTAATTCCTACACAGGTTACATCTGTATTGGGTAACCTGTGTAGGAATTGCAGCCCTTTGCATATAGTTCCCTAATTTTTGGGGACCATGAGATCATGATAGAATCAGCTGGGAGGAATCCGAGGGATCTGTTGACTGGACAGAATGCGTCCAGTTTATCATCTGGGGTTTGCAGACCCTGACAGACTGGGGGATAAGACCTGAACGCTATGCAGACGTTCTGACCCAAGCAGGACATCATTTTCAGTGTGCTGAAAAGCTCAGTATTACAGTGTACAGTAAGTCACCTCTCCTCCGCATAGAGCTAGAGCAGGGGTCGGCAACCCTGGTCCTGGAGAGCCGCAGGGTGTGCTGGCTTTCGTCTCCACCTTAAAATAAGCAACCGATTCAGACCCAAAAAACCAGCACGCCCTGCGGCTCTCCAGGACCAGGGTTGCCGACCCGTCAGCTAGAGAAATGTAACTAAGCAATTAAGAAAGACTGAGTGTCTCTTAGACCTCAGATTTCCAAACCTATGCTGAATAACCTAAGTAGGATTGAATATGAAGAATAAATCATTATCATCTCCTCTGCAGAGCCTCCAGACAGTGTCTCCATCAGTGTTGTGAACCACACAGGCCCAATGCTGGAGGGGAAACAGTACCAGCTGCAGTGTGAGCTCCAGAACATCGCTCCTGTTCAGTACCTCACTGTGAAGTGGGAAACATTAGAGAATCAAACCTCCTATGATGATCTCACTAAGACTCCAGTCTACCCTCCTGATCACACCCACCTGTGCTGATGATGGAGCACAGTACAGCTGTGTCGCAGAGTTGGAACTGTCTGTACCATCACAATCACTGTGACTCTGGTAATTGTGCAGGTTTTGCATGGTATTGGCAGTAACAAGCTAAAACCCCCGTAAAGCCATTATGTGGCTCTCTATCGACCCATTGCTCTGATGTTCTGTACCTGCAGATAAACCCAGGATCACACAGTATGGGAAGCTGAGGGAAGGTGAAACTCTGGATACTTTGATCTCCTTTAGAGCTGAGGGGAACCCCTCTCCCATGGTCACATGGTACAGGGACCAATCAGAGTTCAGCAGTTCCACACCACTGACCAGGAGAGATGGAGGGCAGTACACCCTCATAGCCAAGAACAGTTATGGAGCAGCCAATCACACCCTGCAGATTGAAGTTCTCTGTAAGTCAGTACTTTCCTGTTGTATGTCCCTGTTCCTGTCAATTTATTTAAATCTCATTATCTTGTGGTCTTTGTGTGGCAAGATGTGGAACAAATAAGATGTAAGGTACTTTTGAAAATGAATAATTATTTACAGAATAATAGTGTAAATATTTCATTTTTTTGCAAAAAAAAAAATCAAAAACCATGTGTACATGATTAAAATGATTCCAGACACCAGAAAGGGCTTTTCTTTAAAAGTATTTGAATACACATTACTGAAATACTCATTCATTATTTAAAAGCAGCTTTAGCTTAATTGCTGAATGTTTTGCATTGTGATGAATAATTGCTGCTCTGTTTGAGTGCTGTGAGTTGCTGTGAGTTTTATTACAGAAGTCTCATTGTGGTGTGCTTAATGTACTTATCAATGTGTGCTTGATTCCTGGTGTCTGATTGATTTGTAATTGAGTATGGGTCACTCCTTGCTGTGTGCCCAAATGATGCATTTTATTGCTGTAATAATACAACCACATAAAGTCTCTCTTTCTGCCAGATCCACCAACATTTGAGCTGGAGAGGGAGGAGGTGAATGTAACCCAGGGAGAGGAGGTGATTCTGGAGTGTCTGGCTGAGGGAAATCCCACTCCTGAACTCACCTGGAACACGACTGCTGCTGAGAATCCACATGTGTCCACCAGAGGGCGACAGAGTAATGCCACCGTCAGCATCAGCAGAGCAACATTAGCCAACGCTGGTGTCTACACCTGCTATGCAACAAATAACCTGGGCACGGCCTCCAAGACTGTCACCGTCACTGTGAGGGAAACGGATGCTACACAATGGGGTATTGTCTGTGAACACTGCCTGTAAACCTTGTAAACCCAGAAACTCATAGCTCCGACTTGTCAGAGTTAGGAGCTCTGGGCGTTCCAGTGGTTACTTACATTACATTACATGTCATTTGGCTGACGCTTTTATCCAAAGTGACTTACAGTTGATTAGACTAAGCAGGAGACAATCCTCCCCTGGAGCAATGCAGGATTAATGGCCTTGCTCATGGGCCCAATGGCTGCGCGGATCTTATTGTGGTTAAACCAGGGATCGAACCACCAACCTTATGGGTCCCAGCCACTGTAGCTACAGGTCGCCCACTTAGCCACTATTAGTAATGTGACGGCTGACAAGAAGCTGACACGTTCTCGAGTGTCAGAGCTGCAACAAGCTCTGACACTCGAGAACTAAAAACCTACAGTAAAAATAGATATACTGTTGGAAGATCGTAATTACAAGTTTTCCAGATATCTGGAATGCAGCATTATACCACATAGATAGATTTTCCCTGTCATTTTTATGATGCGCAGCAACCTCTGCGCTGACTGTGTTCAGTAACGGTACATGTTCTCTTCCTCTTGCAGGCTACATCTCTGATTTGATTGTTTTGATTGGGGCAGCGTTTATACTGGGGCTGCTGGTACTCTGGCTTAGATCACATATGAAACGCCATGGGCTATATAACATCACATCAGTATGCTCTGCTGGGAGGAGGGATCAAGTAGACATACCACTGGAGCCATGCAATGTTAATGGGAGCAGCTCCTGCACCTAGAGCACTGTGGAGCCCCAGACCAGCCATTGGCACACTGAATTGAGGGATAGAGCCAGTAAGTAGAGCACTATACTGAGGGAAGGAGCCATTGATTGGAGCAATGAACTGAGAGGTGGAGCCAATGAACTGAGGGGTGGAGGAGCCAATGGAATCTTGACTTATGGATGGAGCCAGCCAATGGAGTCCTGGATAGGCAGAACTCTCTCAGTAGATTCCAGAGTGTAAAAAACTGACAGGAACTCTAAACCACACGAGGCATGAAGCAGGCATGGGGCGAAAATAAGCACAAGGCTTAGGACACAGTGAAGAAAAGGGAACACAAGGGCTATATACTGCATACCAGAAACACAAAGGGCAGTGTAACATAACTAACAAGACACAGGTGAAACCATGTAAACTAAACTAACAAACAAGTCAACTAAGTGAAACAGTAGGGGACAGTTTCACAGAAACAAATTAAGCCTACTCGTAGACTAAATTCAATTTTGAATGGAGAGTCCCATCTGTGAAACTGCCTCTCAATTTATTACCAGCTGTCTCTCTCTGAACTGACAGTTATTTGGCCTTTCCCATGCTGAGTCAAACAGGAAGTGACAGAATGACACAATATAGTTACAGAATGAAGCTAAATTGTATTGCCAATTTCACTTTGTTTGATTTTATTTTACTTAGAACTGTGTTAGTTTCATAATCTAGTATGATATATTTGATAAAACTGTTCTTTCACTCCAGGTTGAACTGCTTTATGTAGCTCACTGACTTGCTTGCCTTTACCATTCTTCACAAAATGTCTGCTTCCAATGCCACAACTTCTTTCTCTTCTGGCAGCCATGTTGTACGTAATTAAATGTAACTCGCTCGCTCCCTGTGTTTTAAATAAGTGAATACAATACTTGATTAAATTGCTTCATTATTTAAAATATAAAATGGCAATGGCTGGTAGTTGTTGAAGTTTGATCAAAATGCTCTTATTGAAAACCAGGAATGTTTAGAATAATGATGAAGTTTGATTTAAATGCTTTTATTAAAACTGCGAAATGGTTAGAATTGAGAATAAGTGAATCAGTCAGCCTGAGCAATTAGAACTGTATGTCTGTTCAAACACATTGAGCTGCAAAGTACAGTGCAGAGAACACTTAATCAGGTGTTTAAAAAGCCATGGTTTTGACTAAGTGATGCCGGTCAAGCAATATGTGTCTTTGCAGAGAAATGTTTTGAGTTAGTGATCACCACCCCAATTTGCCTGCATCATTATAGAGGCGAAAGGTTAACACAGCTCAGCTTTCATGGAGTGACAGAAAACATTAAGGTGGGTTAAGAGAGACAATGTGATGTTATATGACAATTGATTGGTTAGCTATAATGTATAAAGACTAGGATACTTCCTACTGTTACTTTGGAATTCTCTGGTCTATGGAAGCTTCTTGCACGGAGCACACAGACTCCCAAGATTAATCTGTTTTATTTTAAACTAAAGATTTGTAATGAGCAACTGCTGACTCTGAATATTTCTTCAACATCATTGTTGCCAATACAACTTCACCCACGTAAAAGGGACGAGGAGGAAAAGCGACAAAAAAATATTTCCTCAACATTTGGTGCCGAAACCCGGGATCCAATCTTCTGAAGTGGGACTGCTGACGGCTGATGGGACACAGTGTTCTTCCCTGAATAGGACCAGTGCACAACTAAGATACAGGTAAGCAGTCACCTTTTTTCATAAAAGACTGTGAGGGCGTTACCCGTGGTCCATCAGCTTTTGGCAGTGCCTGTAAAGGAGTGACGGATACCTGTGGGTGAGTTGTGGCTTTTTGAAAAAGTGTGACGTTGAAAAGCATGAATGAAGTACAATGATAAGAAATGTGCCTTAAAGCTAACCAAAACCCGTGAGAAGTTGTATTGGGCATACTGACGGTTGGTGCAGTGCACGCATGCGGGCAGACAGACTTGTCCATACTGACTGACTGGAATTTTATGTGGAACAGGGACTTAATTTAAAGGCAAAAGACTCCTTTTAGACTCCCGTAAATCACCGTGCAGAGGATCGTACATATCACTTCCTATCCCTGAGAAGACCTTAGCACAACCCAGATAAGGGGCAAGGCATGGCTGCTGCATGGGTACAGGCCACATACGAGAGGTTTTGACGGTATTTTGTAAAATACTTGCTTTCACAAGCTACTATAGCTCTATGTCTTGTGTGTCATCTTTACATATTTTTTTACATTACTTTAAGGTTTGAGAATCCTTTGTAAATATATGCGTGATTACTGCCGGGTGTTTTAAATATTGTGAATTTCCCAAGGGAGAGAACAAATTGATTGATTTCACAACACATCATGACAAATCAGGACAAAAGCTATTCATCTAAGGGTGAAATTATTGACCAACTAATAATCTTAGACGAACGTTTAAAAACATTTCAATATACTGAACACAAAGCACAGGACATTGAAAACGACATTGACCCTGAAAACAATTTCTTTAACAATATCAACAACAACTGCAGCTACTATTCAGAAGAACAGTTTAATACAAAGATTAAGTTGGATCACAGCTTTTCAATCATCCACTTTAACAGTAGAAGCCTGTCCGCCAATTTCAAAAGCATTAAAAGATACTTAGAGCAATTCAAGAAACCATTCAACATAATAGCAATATCAGAGACCTGGATCAACCCTGAGAAGGGTGTTGATGACTTACAATTGAATGGTTATGACTTGAACTATAAGAGCAGAAAGAATAAGACAAGAGGTGGTGTGGCATTATATGTGGATAATAGACTCAACTATAAAGTGGTGGAATGTATGACAGCAGTTGTTGATGATATAATAGAATGCATAACAGTAGAGATATGTATGGAAAAAAAGAAAAATGTATTAGTTAGTTGTATTTACAGAACACCTGGATCAAGTATTGACTTGTTTAGTGATTGGATGGAAAAAGTGTTTGCAATATCAAATCAAAAAATAATGTTCATTTGTGGTGATATGAATGTGGACCTTCTGAACCCAAATAATCATAAAAATACAGAGGATTTCATCAACACAATATACGGTTTGGGTTTACATCCAAAGATCACAAGACCAAGCAGAATTACAGTACACAGTGCCACGTTGATTGATAATATACTGACAAATGTTCTGGAAGACAATATAATGAGTGGGCTCCTAGTAAACGACATCAGTGACCACTTGCCAGTATTTGTAGTCTATGACTGCAATAATAGGAAGGACAAGGATGCCAAGAAATTCATCTATAAACGTGATCTAAATGAGGAATCTATGACTCTACTTAGAAAGGCATTATTAGAACAAAATTGGGAAATGGTTTACAATATAGAAGACATAGATAGAGCATATGAATCCTTTCTAAATGTATTCCAGTTATTATATGACACATACTGTCCGATTAAAAAATACAACAGTAAACAAAATTACAAGGATAGTCAATGGCTAACTAAGGGATTGCAAAATGCTTGTAAAAAGAAAAATACATTATACAGACAATTCATAAAATATAGAAATATAGAGACTGAAAATAAATATAAAAAATATAAAAATAAGTTAACTAATATTATGAGAACATGTAAGAAAGATTATTATAATAAATTATTGGATTATAATAAGAGCAACATTAAAGGTTTATGGAGTGTATTGAATAGTATAATTCGAAATGGATTTAGAGGTTCTAGTTACCCATCACACTTTGTCGAAAATGATAAGACTTTAAAAAATATGGAGGATGTTGTTAATGGTTTTAATAAATTCTTTGTCAATGTGGGACCGGAATTATCAAACCAAATCAATTTAGAGTCAAGTGAAGGTTTTGATGGCTATAACTATGATAAAAATCCAAGTTCAATGTTTCTTAAAGCAGTAGAAGAAAAAGAAGTAGTGGACATTGTAAGCAATTTCAAGAACAAAAGGTCAACTGACTGTAATGACATGGATATGACAATAGTCAAGAAAGTCATTGACGGAATATCAAAACCATAAACACACATCTGCAACTTGTCCTTCCAAGCTGGCAAATTCCCAAGTGAAATGAAAGTAGCTAAAGTCATACCGTTATATAAAACTGGTGATAAACACAGCTTTACAAATTACAGGCCTGTATCATTGCTTTCACAGTTTTCAAAAATTTTAGAAAAGGTATTCAGTGTAAGGCTAGATGCATTTATTGATAAACACGAGCTGTTGACTGAGAGCCAATATGGTTTCAGACAAAATAGAAGTACATCTTTAGCACTAATTGAATTATTGGAAGAGATCACTAATTGTATAGATACCAAAAAATATGCTATAGGAATATTTATTGACTTAAAAAAGGCCTTTGATACTATAAATCATGATATATTATTAGATAAATTGGAAAGGTATGGTATTAGAGGGGTAGCGCTGAACTGGATAAGAAGCTATTTGTTGGGCAGGCAGCAATTTGTAAAGTTGGGTGAGTGTAAGTCAACACTTATGGACATCAAGTGTGGGGTTCCTCAGGGTTCCATTTTAGGACCCAAACTGTTTATTATTTATATAAATGACATCTGCAAAGTTTCAGACATTCTTAAATTTGTTTTATTTGCTGACGATACAAATATTTTCTGTTCTGGGGACAATTTGCAGCAGCTTTTGAAGGTGATCACTTCAGAAATGAATAAACTAAAACGGTGGTTTGACAGGAACAAACTGTCATTAAATTTGAATAAAACAAAGATAATGTTTTTTGGTCATCGTAAAATTGAAACAGAGGCAACAGTAATGATAGATAATATAAAAATAGAAAGAGTATATCAAATTAAATTTCTAGGTGTGATTCTAGACCACAAAATCAGCTGGAAACACCATATTTCATATATAAGAGCTAAACTGGCAAGAAATGTTGCTATACTGGGGAAAACAAGACAAATTCTAAATCAAAGGGCTTTGTATATACTCTATTGTTCAATGATATTGCCATATCTAAGTTATTGTGTGGAGATTTGGGGTAACACATATAAAAGTATCTTACAACCACTGGTCATACTGCAAAAGAGAGCAATAAGGATTGTGAACAATGTTGGTTTCCAGGATCACACAAACTCTCTTTTTGTACAGCTAAATACATTGAAGTTCATGGATTTGGTCAGGTTCAAAACAGCTCAAATCATATTTAAAGCAAGAAATAATTTACTTCCGGGGAATATACAGAAGATGTTTTTTGAGAGAGAGGGGGGTTATAATTTAAGAGGGGATTTTAAGTTAAAGCAACTTCCTATACATACCACTATGAGAAGTCAGTGGATTACAATCGGTGGGGTCAACCTATGGAATGGTTTGGATTTGGAACTCCAAAAGAGCACTAATATTGTACAATTTAAGAGGTTGTATAAAAACATCATTCTCAATGGTTATAGTGTGGAGGAAAGAGGATTGTTTTTAATTTAGTATTATGTCTTTTTTTGTGAACAATACAGTGATCAGAGAGTCTTCACGCTTGTAACATACACCAACGTGAATGCGGGTTATATATGTAAATATGTATGTATAGTATATGCATGTATATGTGATGTATGTATGCATGCATGAATGCATGTTGGCATGTGTGTATGTGTATGAATGTATGTATGTATGTATGTATGTATGTATATATAAATATATGAGAATATTCAAATAGGTGTGTATATGTAGGTATAAATAAATTATATATAGCTATCATAATATATAGTAAGCATACAGCGCATTTGGAATTGATTATTGAAATTATGATTAATGAAATAAGGGGGTAGGAGTAAATAAGTCTTTACTTCTTCCTACTCCTTTTTGGACACGGGATGAGAAATGATCGCACTTTTATTTATTTTGTTTTTTTTATTTTTTATTTTTCATTAAATATAGTTTGTGGCCTTCATTATGTTTTATTTTGTTTTAATATATGTAAGTTCAAAATAAAGATTATCAAATCAAATCAAAATTGGTTGTTCTCATATATAATAATGGTTATATATATATATATATATATATATATATATATATATATAATAAATATAATAAAAAATATTGTGAATCTTCCAAGAGCTAGAACAAAGTGGTTGTTCTCATATATAATAAAAATATATAATAAGAAGAAATTGGAAAACATTAAGTTCCATTAACATTTCTTTTTTTTTAAATCTCTTTTTCGGTTCTTTTATTCAGTTTTTGGGGAAAAGCAAATACAACGAAGAAAGGTTGATCTTGTGATGTTGATGGGCTGCTCAGAAATGTCGGATAAGATTGTGACCCCCCTGGACTATATGTCCAAACATTTTGAAACTGAATATAACAAAACAATGTCTACTTGGAAAAAATGGACGGAGGGTTGCAACAATGTGTGGCCAGATAAGACTGGAACATTTAAACCTGATTGCTTGAAGAGCGTTGAGGCTGTGTTGATCGAGAAGGAAAATAAACCAGGCTGGGGGAACAAAAATGAGTTGAAAATGTACCGACAACATTTTAAGCAATGGAGAGCTGAGTCGCAGAGGCGTCAGAACAGGCTTGGCGGAGGGACTGAAGCTACCAGGAAGAAGCAGAGAGGGGTGCCCGCGAAGGTGGAGCTTCTCTGTGATGCAAAACCAAGCGGCCCTGCCCGTCTTGGGAGACCACCACCTTATGCTGGAGCTCCCCCTACTGGAAGATTGTATCCTGACAATGAGGGAGTCCAAATGATGGTAAATCAAGCAAATATATCTTTACATTACATTACATTATTGGCATTTGGCAGACGCTCTTATCCAGAGCGACGTACAACAAAGTGCATACCCATAACCAGGGATAAGTGCGCTGAAAGACCCTAGAGGGAAGTACAATTTCAATTGCTACCCGTACAACAAAGATAAAGACCAGGGCCTATTTTTTTTTAAACAACAAATAAACAAACAAACAACAAAGCAAAAGTGACCAAATTTAACTATCCAAATACTGCTTACCTAGCCAACTAAAAATACTGAAACACAAAGTAAATCACAAAGACAACAATTAAGGTTCACAGGGAGGTAGGGAGGGATGGGGAGAGGTGCTGCTTGAAGAGGTGCGTCTTCAGTTTGCGCTTGAAGGTGGGAAGAGATTCTACAGTTCTGACCTCAACGGGGAGTTCGTTCCACCACCGTGGAGCCAGAACAGACAGTAGTTCTGAGCGTGAGGTGGAGGTTCGGAGAGGGGGAGGTGCCAAGCGGCCTGTGGAGGCTGAACGAAGAGGTCTGGCAGGGGTGTAGGGTCTGATGATTTTTTGTAGGTAAGCTGGGGAAGACCCCTTAACTGCTTGGAAGGCTAGCACCAATGTTTTGAATTTGATGCGAGCCATCTGACACTGGATTACAGATGGAAGGAGACCTGCAGGTGGAAGGATGACTCAGTGTGAAGGGACTTATCAGGCCAGCTGAGCACCTCCTGTCCTCCCCACCAGAGGGACACCAGAAGCCCTTCCAGAATTCAACATCCCTCCATGCAAAGTGCCTGTTCATTACAGAGTGATGACCTACGCGACAGCCAGCTGTTTGGAGAAGGATCCATGGCCCATCAGGAACCTTGCAGAAGCAAGAGCGCCCACTAAAGGCCGGAACTGGAAAATATACTTTTATCCTATTGTACCAGACCCATCAACAATACTCACAAAAATCCAACCTTCAACAACCCATTACACTGTCATAGACTTGTGCTCATCATTTTTCTCCATCCCCTTACATGA
Source organism: Conger conger (assembly GCF_963514075.1). Taxonomy (NCBI): domain Eukaryota; kingdom Metazoa; phylum Chordata; class Actinopteri; order Anguilliformes; family Congridae; genus Conger; species Conger conger. Next base: position 20,346,583 of record NC_083775.1, read on the forward strand.
ATAATGCCAAGCCCTTTTTGCCTTCACCTACAGAAGGCAGCAATACACGTAATCCAGGCTGCCACAAGGATACGTGGAATCACCAAGTGTGTTCAACCGAATTGTCCGACAAGATCTCTCCGATTTCGCTCCGTCCGATGGGAGCACACTCATTCAGTATGTAGATGATCTCCTACTCTGCAGCCCATCCAAAGAAGCATGCGAGCAAGACAGCAGAGCTCTCCTTACATGTGTCACACGCTGTGGACTCCATGCTGTCCAGAGGAAAATCTGCTCTAACCCACCGAAGAGTTTCTGGCTACAAAGTTTTGTTGACCCAACCACACATCACGATCACTCCCTGGTTGTCAACCCAGCCACTCTCATGACCACTCCCCTCGATGGAGAACCACACAACTGCAAAGCCACAGTTGAAGAGGACTCAAGCCCTAGACCTGATCTGTTTACAAACCTCCTCAGTACCCCAGACATGACTTTGTTTGTTGACGGCTCATCATTTATTGACCCCAGTGGCTGTAGGAAGTCAGGATGTGCCATTGTCACTCAACACGCCGCTTTTACTTACCACACTGTAATGGAATCAGCTCTAGCTCCAGGAACTAGTGCCCAGCAGGCAGAGATAGTAGCACTGGCTAGAGCCTGCCAGTTGGCAGAAAGGAAGTCCGTCAACATCTATAGTGACTCGGCCTATGCTTGCGGGGTGGTATATTCTTGGAGGGCCACTTGGGCCAGTCGTGGGTTTTTAACAGCTACTGGTACACCGGTGAAAAATAAAAAAGAGATCTCTGCCTTACTCAAGCCAATTAAACTACCATCAAAGCTAGCCTTGATCAAATGTGCAGCACACACAAAAAAAACAAGACCCTGTTGCCCAGGGCAATGCGCACGCGGATTCTGCAGCTAAAAGAGCTGCTGACCTACCATCTTGGCCTGCTAATCAGGCCCCTGCAATTGAAATACAAGAATTTACTTTGCAAGAACTTCTGGAGGTTCAGCAGACTGCCTCCACAACTGAGCAAGAACTCTGGAAATTCAGAGGTTGCTCTAAGGATCCCGTTACTGACATATGGCGCCACAAGTACATGGCAAAGTACCCCAAACTCCCTGTTGCAACTCCTATGCAGATTGGCTCATGGTGTGTGCCGCTCTGCATGGGGGGGGGGATTATCCGGAACATTAAAACATTAAAACGTGAAAAATATTCAAGCAGAAGTGGAAACACCCCAGACAAGTGGGGCCCTATCAGGTGATATTTTCCACACCCACAGCAGTTAAAGTCAGGGAAATCACACCATGGATACACTTAACCCATTGCTTCAGACCCAACCAACCACGATCAGAACTCTAAAATGGGGTTTTGGGATAGGACATCTTGGATTACTTACACTAATATTCTTTGCCTTTGTTAGGGAAAATGCCCTCTTTAACATTTCACATATGAGCATTGGCTGATGAAACAGATCCACAGTAAAACAATGATAGCTATACTTGAGTTTAACTTTCGTATTTATTTGCTAAGAAATAACACAAAGTGAGAAAGCTTACCAGCTATCTGATTTGAATCAGACATAGGCCCTTGAGCAAGGCCCTTAACCCTGCATTGCTCCAGGGGAGGGTTGTCTCCTGCTTAGTCTAATCAACTGTACGTCGCTCTGGATAAGAGTGTCTGCCAAATGGCATTAATGTAATGTAATGTAACATGAAGCTGGCCACTAACATTTATCAGTATTTTGTCTTCTGATTACCCCTTGTTGACCTTGCTGTAAGACCGGAATGTGCTAGCTACCCCTCAGCAGAGACATTAAGGTCAAAGGATGTCTGTCTGCTGGGAGAGAGAAAGACTCCTAGTAAGCACTTAATTCAGAAAGTGGTCTAATAGTAAAAGGGATTAAAAATAATCATGTCATTGTCTTTATGTTAACACACATTGTCAATTAAGAATCAATTAAGAAAATGACACCAGGAAAATGGGACAGCAAAGGGATCTGGGATCAACACAGACTGGGATCCCTTAGATTTTCAAAAAAAAAATGGTTTGGTAGTGTAGGCCCTAGGTTAGGGAGTTTAATAGCACCAGTCTTAGTGATACTCACAATTTTATTTTGCATAATGCCTTGTGTCCTGAGCTGTTTGAAGAACATGTTCCAAAGGATGTTTCAAACCTAGGAAAGTGAATCCCGATTCTTGTGACGACAGACATTATTAATAATTTTATATATAAATAATCTGTAGCCTCAAATAAAATAATATAATAATGCTATAATTATCGATAACACTGATCCTGAAAATCCAAGTGAATGTGACGATGATAAAAGGCACTGCTTCAATTATGATTATGAGTAAGTATTGTCATAAAACACAAAACCACACAAACATGTGATGCAGCACATAGAGACACATGGACGATGTGGACTAAAACACAGGATGGGAAACAACCTCCTGACATTTGAAGGCCTTTGATAGATTAGATGCACTGACACATAGAGGTATCAATAAATAAATAGGCCTGATTGCAATGGCTGAGTGATGTGCTAGTAACTTCTCCTCAGGCCAACAATCCAACTGATGCCAACGGATTTGAAGATCACAGTACAAGAACTGATGTTATTCTCATATTTCACTTATGCTTATTTAAAAACTATGATTGATATATAAAATTATTAATGTAATTGATAGATGAAATGATTGATGGTAATGAATTTGGGGATGCTAAAATAATTAATAAAAGAGTGATAACGTTAAAGTTAACTCTCAAGAATGAGAGACCTAGTGGTCTCAAAGGGGGAATGTTGAAGTTTGATCAAAATGCTCTTATTGAAAACCAGGAATGTTTAGAGTAATGATGAAGTTTGATTTAAATGCTTTTATGAAAACTGCGAAATGGTTAGAATTGAGAATAAGTGAATCAGTCAGCATGAGCCATTAGAACTGTATGTCTGTTCAAACACATTGAGCTGCAAAGTACAGTGCAGAGAACACTTAATCAGGTGTTTAAAAAGCCATGGCATTGGATACGACCTGTTTTGACTAAGTGATGCCGGTCAAGCTATATGTGTCTTTGCAGAGAAATGTTTTGAGTTAGTGATCACCACCCCAATTTGCCTGCATCATTATAGAGGCGAAAGGTTAACACAGCTCAGCTTTCATTGAGTGACAGAAAATATTAAGGTGGGTTAAGAGAGACAATGTGATGTTATATGACAATTGATTGGTTAGCTATAATGTATAAAGACTAGGATACTTCCTACTGTTACTTTGGAATTCTCTGGTCTCTGGAAGCTTCCTGCACAGAGCACACAGACTCCCAAGATTAATCTGTTTTATTTTAAACTAAAGATTTGTAATGAGCAACTGCTGACTCTGAATATTTCTTCAACATCATTGCTGCCAATACAACTCACATAAAAGGTACGAGGAGGAAAAGCGACAAAAAAATATTTCCTCAACATTTGGTGCCGAAACCCGGGATCCAATCTTCTGAAGCGGGACTGCTGACGGCTGATGGTGACACAGTGTTCTTCCCTGAATAGGACCAGTGCACAACTAAGATACAGGTAAGCAGTCACCTTTTTTCATAAAAGACTGTGAGGGCGTTACCCGTGGTCCATCAGCTTTTGGCAGTGCCTGTAAAGGAGTGACGGATACCTGTGGGTGAGTTGTGGCTTTTTGAAAAAGTGTGATGTTGAAAAGCATGAATGAAGTACAATGATAAGAAATGAGCCTTATCGCTAACCAAAGCCTGTGAGAAGTTGTATTGGGCATACTGACAGTTGGTGCAGTGCACGCATGCGGGCAGACAGACTTGTCCATACTGACTGACTGGAATTTTATGTGGAACAGGGACTTAATTTAAAGGCAAAAGACTCCTTTTAGAGGAGCTGTAAATCATCGTGCAGAGGATCGTACATATCATTTCCTATCCCTGAGAAGACCTTAGCACAACCCAGATAAGGGGCAAGGCATGGCTGTTGCTCGGGTACAGGCCGCATACGAGAGGTTTTGACGGTATTTTGTAAAATACTTGCTTTCACAAGCTACTATAGCTCTATGTCTTGTGTGTGTCATCTTTACATATTTTTTTATTTTATTTTATTTTATTGATCAAACTTCAACATAGTCAAACCTATTTTTTTCCCCTTGATTTTGTGGAAACTAAAGTAAAAGTAAGAAATAGCATAGGTCAGTAATAATTAACTTGAAAAACTAACTTGAATTATAACTATTCTAACTTCAGAATAAAAAGTGTTGTATTCAATTGAAAGTAAAGGACAAATGTAAATTGAAAACAGTCCAGTGTAATATACATTCATAGGGATTGTATCAAAATAAAAATGCTGCATTCAGCTCATTAAAGTGTTTTGGTTTTATGTAGATTTTTTTTCCATTTGTTCTGTGGAAAATGTTCTATGATGTGAAAAGAGAAGATATGTTAATTCACAGTGAGATGATGAAGCATGTGGCAAAAGGGGAAACACAGAAGGTTATGCCTCTCTGAAAATAACTATCATCACCAGAATTGGTTTCCTGTGACAACAGATTTCCGCTCCATGTTCCTCAAAAGGCATGTGTTTATCAAGCAGTACTAACTGAACCTTCTGAGAGTACCACCGTGATCTATGCTTTCAAGAAACACCACTGTCAGAGCTCATTCTCAGACTGAACCATCAGAACGACCCTACTAGTACAGAAGCAGATCATTAGCCTTCAGCCTTCAGGTGGAGATTATGAGATCTGAGCAGCTTCTTTGGCTCTTGTTGGTGCTGCGATCAGTTGTCTGCAATGACTGTGAGTATCTTCATGCCCACATGATGTCTGCATGTGCATTTACACCAGGATCTGCCAGAAATTACCATAGAATCCCTGTTGGTCAAGAGTGATGAAAATGAGGGACTGAACTAGCAATAGTTCAAGTTTTCCTTCGACAGGTGGGGATATTTCAGTAGCTAGCTAACATCCACAACCCAGTTTCATAGCTAATGTTGGGTAGTAAATGACTATAATAAAACATCTTCTTAGCTTATCAAAGTTACTCTTAAAATGCCAGCTTTAGGGTGTCTCGGTGGCGCAGCCTGTAGGGGGTCATCCCTATGTTCCCACAGCCCTATGTTCCCACATTTCTAAGATTTAATTTTTTTTCAAAATTAAATGTTTATTATTGATCGTGTAAACTGAACTTTATATATTTAGATGTCAAAATAGTCCTCAAAGGACAGCACTTGCAGATGCCTGTTCCTGGCACATAAAAGGTTGAAAAGTACTGATGTAGAGCCCTTTCCAGTTTTAAGTGAACTGCATAAATAGTGTATTTTTTTTTTCTTATTTCGCTTGTTTGCTTGTTCATTAAAAACTTATAGATAATTGAATGTGTACTGTGTCTAAATTGCACGAACATACACTGGATTTCTTCAGGTCCCATGCAAGCAGCCTGCTGAGTGTGAAGTCAACTGAACATAGAGCTGTGGGAACATAGACACACTCCCGCCTGTAGAGCACTGACTGCATGCTCATTGCGAGCCGCGACGGCGGCGGTTCGAATCCGACCGTCTGACATTTGTTGTCTTTCCCTCTCTTTCGCTCCCATTCTTCCTGTCTCTCTATACTATACTGTCCAATAAAAAGATGAAAAAGGCCTAAAAAATATCTTTAAAAAAAATTAAAATGCCAGCTTCAACAATACGTGTGTGTATATGTGTGTGTGTGTGCATGTATTTGGCGGGTTGCTTTACCAGTTCACCAATGTTAAAATGTCCTTATTTGGAAGGCTTTTTTGCATTGGTGTGGTATTGTGTCATTCTTGATTAGGGAGTGAACTAGTACCACTCTGCCTTCCGCTTTCTACTGGTCCCGGCTGACCAAGAATCTCCACAATAGGGCCAATAAATCTACGTTCTTTATATCTGACTCCATTTGAATAATAATTTAGATTAGTTATCTACCTTTGGTAGATTTCTTATTCATAATTTAGACTTGGTCCATACGATCTTGTACGATCTTATTGTAGCTACCCTGGGATTTGAACCACCAACCTTGCCTGTCCCAGTCATTTACCTTAACCACTACAGGCCGCTCCACACCAATATATCAATATACCAGCCCTATACCAATACCATATTATACAATAGGAACCTAAATAAATAAGTAGTCTCAATAAATAAATGATTTGGACACTTCTTTTTGGATTCCCACTTCTTTTTGGATTCATATGTACATTCAAAACCTTGAAGCTTGTCTGTCAGTCAGAACATGCTGCTGCACCATGTCAAATCAATTTATAATAATAAAAAAAAAACTATAAGCAAATATAAACACTTTAAACAAATATCTTCCCAAACCAAATTCCCACGGTCTCAGAGAGGAGATATTAGATGTGTTTTACACACACACAAACACACACACACTGGATATTTCTGCACATATACAAGAACAAAATGCTCCATGTATAAAAAAATGTCCCCTTTTCCTCATTTCCTGTGAAGTGCCTGTTTGTCTCTCTGTCAATTAAAGGTTCAGCAATAACTAAAATTCTCCAAACTGAGATTTTGAAGTGTTGCTGTGAAATAGGCTTAGGACAAATGTCGATTGAATATGGGCCTGTGTCTCTAAAAAGCTATTTAAATCATTTCAATTTTTTTTTTTTTTTTTGCCAGAAAATCCCACTGATATATAGAATCTTGTTTACAAGGGAGCCTGGTCAAAGTCACTTAAAACTGAGTTGAACAGAAGTGACTACGAGTGTGTATGCATGCGCTGCCCCTTTGTGCATCGCATGACCAAGTTTGCAAAGTTAGCACTGAAGGGGCCAACATGGCTGTAGCTGAAGAAAAATCATGCCAACGACATGGCCTTCTTCACCAAGAAGGAGAGCTGCTTATCCAATCACATCGCTCCGTGCATCGACTCCCAGGGCCGTGATGGCGGCTCAGGGACCCAAGAAGACCAACATTAGCTACGACTGTTCTTGACATGAATGAACTACCACGCGGAGGCGAGTGATTTACTGTCAGAGGTCTACGGGTGCAATACACCGTGATACAGTAAGCATAAATTTACAATCGCAAGTCTTGGCGGTGGCGCAATCTTAGCCTGTTGCTCCACCGCGCCAATATGATTTTTAAAAAATTATTATAAGAACATTGTAGCTGGCATTGCCATTGGCCGTGCCCATGTACATGTACTTTTATTAAAAATTCGAAATTATACATTATAATATATACATTTAAAGGGAAGGGACACAGCATTAAATGTTAAAATTTTATGTGAAATTAATTGCGATTTTGATACTGCAGACAGTTATTCCAGAGCCATCATATACAGTATATCGTACTTTTGTACAGCTTTGCATACATTCGGAAAACATTCTAGTTCTCATTCTAGTTCACAGGCCAGAATGAACTGCAATTATGCATTATTCCCTTTGATAACATATCGCAATTTTGCCACCTGCTGTATCGGCTCTGATCCTCAAGGCGACCGAATGCAACACATGGAAACGTTACACTATAAGACTTTTCGAAAAATGTAACACAAAGCAGCAACAAATAAAAGGCAACACAACAGACTCGAATATGTAACGTCACGTCTACACAAACTGTTTTGGAAAACGGACATAATGTCGGCACCAAAATCTCTGCACATACCTCCCCATATCATTGTTTTTGCCATCTCGCTCCATTGTACTCCATCGTCGGGTTAACTTCTCGGAAAAAATCGCACTGTCCTCGGAAATAATATGCCAAACAGGGTGTGTGTCTTTTGGAAAGCGATTTTAATGAGATTTCTGAGATAGCCGAATTTCCCTTTCCTGTTATCGTAAGCGGCTCAGTCTGGACGAGCACTGGCTGGTTTTATGTTCCCTTTGAGAGGACCAACAACAGATTTCTGAATATGGAACCGAGAACCTGTAGATTACTACTCGTGGTCGGTTTGCTTTTGGAGTTGACGTTTTGTGCGAATGAAAGTAAGTAACTTGGGGTAAGCCATTATAGCTCTGTCAAATTGGTTTTACATGCTCTGCATTGAAAAATGTGCCATTTTGACATCAGTCCTTAAATTAGTTGCTGTATTTGCGGGTGGCAAGAGTGGTTGTGTTGGATTGTAAGTCTGTTATCGGCACTCAGTGGCCACTATTAGGTAGACCTGTACACCGGCTTGTTAATGCAAATATTTAATCAGCCAATCATGTGGCAGCAACTAAATCCATAAAAGCATGCAGAAGTGGTCAAGAGGTTCAGCTGTTTTTCTGACAGGGAGGTTTGAGTATCTCAGAAACGTCTGGTCTCCTGGGATTTATATGCACAACAGTCTCTAGAGTTTACAGAGAAACTAAAAACATCCGGGCATAAATACGTTGCTAATGAGAGAGGTCAGAGGAGAGGGGCCAGACTGGTCAAAGCTGACAGGAAGGCGATAGTAACGCAAATAGCCACACATTACAACAGTGGTAAGCAGAAGAGTATATCTGAACACACTAGGCACCAACCTCTAAGTGGATAAGCTACAGCAGCAGGAGACTGAATAGTATTTAATTTTAACTCAAGTGTTGTTGCCACGTAAAAGCGTATCCAGTGCAGGACAAAATGTCCGTGGCGGCTAGTGTTGTTTGAATTAAATGCGAGATGTAATGCTGCCATGAGCTTGACTATTGCCGGGATAGAATGGGAACATCGTGTGGGTGGTTCCAGTATATCTTTTATTTCTCCCAGAAGCGTAATTAAGTGTATGGTTCGTGTTTGTCCCCGAAGTTGCAGATGATTTTCTCTTTCTTGGCAGTCTTTAATTCCCCGTTTCTTTACTGCAATTGTTTTAATGAAAACAAACATACGCTCATTCTGCGATGGAAAAAAACGATTAAAAGCAACATATCATTACAGTTAACCTACTCATATTTTTTTTTACTAGCGCTAGCACTTGTCAGGTTCTGTGTTTTTCTGTATCTGTTTAAGTTCTGAGCGTTTTCGTTCCTTATTACCCTCTGTGCTTTACGTAGTTTTTTTTATGTCTCCCCATTTATTCCCATTCATTCGTTTCACCTGTTTTCACTTGTTTGTTATCGTGCACATCTGATTGTTATTTTTACATTTTTTACATTTACATTTTTATCATTTGGCAGACGCTTTTAATCCAAAGCGACTTACAAGTGCATAGGTTCTACCATAAGTCAAAGCATCACATCCAGAACTAGGAAAACACACATGGAATGCTGTTCTAAACATAGTCGTCATCGCCCTTTTTTTTAATCATTTTTTTTTTTTTAGGGGGGGTTAGACAAGGATAGGGATATCAGAAAGGAGGGGCGGGGGAAATCAGGAGGGAGGACTAAGGTCGAGCATTATTTCCCCTCGTTATCTGTTCTACATATACCTGCCTGTTTCATTTGTTCATTGCAAGTTCGTCTTCTCCGTGATTCTGTTCCCTATCCTGGTTCTAGGCTGTAGTTCCTGATTCTGGTTTCCCCATCTGTTTGTTTGTGAGTGATCTCTGCCTGGTTTTTCGACTCTGTTCTGTATTCTTGTATTTGTACCTTTACTTGTTTGGACAGGTTTTTGGAACTCTGCCTGAGTTTTCGATTACTCTTCTGATTACCCCGTATCTACCCGTCTACCCGTCTGCCTGGATTTCGATCATTTCCTGTTTGTGGAACTGCCCTCTCATTAAAGCCTGCCTTATTCACTTGATCCCTGAGTCTGCATTTGGTTCTTCTGTCCCGCACCTTTTTTTTTATTTTTTATAAACTTCAGTTACTGTCACTATGGTTGAGTATGTTATTTCAGTCACTTCCAACTGCTGTGCAAGATATATTGCTTGATTTAATACATTATTTTGGAAATATTTTCTATGACAAGCACCCAGCCTTAATTATTGCTTGGCTGCAATCATTAATTCATGTTTACTATGATCTGTTTGATATCTGGTTCTGAGGGTTGAAATGGTGTCATTCTTGTTGAAAGCATTATTGAAGTGCATGTTTAAAGCCTAGGTCTGTGTCTCTGTTTTGAGGCACGTTTTACACCTGCACAATTCAACGCGCAATTATTTTAATGCAAAGGCATCTCTGTTTAATTGCTTAGGTACGGTTACTGCAGAGAATATTGTCTTTTCTTCAAAGCCAAATTTGTGTCACGCCCAACTGCTAAAGTCCCTCCAAGGCGGTGAAAAAAATGCACAAAGGCTGTATTGTGCAAATGCTCATGAAAGGATAGCCTGGTTTCCTCCAGCACCTAACTTAGCAAGAACACATTTGGTGGGCAATCTCAAATGCCTCCTACTCTTAATTACCATTCTCTGTTTGTGGGCCCATGGCAGCATGGATGGTGTGGTGGGTAGCACTGCTGCCTCACAGCAAGGAGGTCCTGGGTTCGAATCCCGGTGTGGAGTTTTCCATGTTCTCCCTGTGTTTGTGGGGTTTCCTCCAGGTACTCTGGTTTCCTTCCACAGTCCAATGACATGCAGGTTAGGCTGATTGGAGAGTCTAAATTGCCCGTAGGTATGAGTGTGTGAGTGAATGGTGTGTGTGCCCTGCGATGGACTGGCGACCTGTCCAGGATCTATTCCTGCCTTTTGCCCAATGTATGCTGGGATAGGCTCCAGCCCCTCTGTGACCCTGTTCAGGATAAACGGGTTAAGATAATGGATGGATGGATGTTTCTAACCCCTCCCTTTCTGCCCATGTCATCCTTACTGGTGAGAGAGAATGCATCACCAAAAATATGAATGAAGAGTGAGCAAGAGTCAGTCTTATGGCCAAGAGGTTTCATTAGGGTGCAGCCCATGTTTAATTAAGAGTCGGTTAAACCCTGTAATTGTTTTGTTTTTCTATAAACATCCCTGTTTCTGATATCTGTGGAACTTAATTTCCTCTAGATCCTGATGATTGCCCCCTCTTGATCCAGCCTCCCAGAGTGGTGGTGAGACATGGAGATCCAGTATCAGTGAACTGCACCGTTTCAGGAGATCATGATGGAATCGGCTGGGAGGCATCAGAGGGATCTGTTGACAGGACAGAAGGCGTCCAGTTTGTCACCTGGGATTTGGAGACCCTGACAGACTGGGATATACGACCTAAATGCTACGCAGACATTCCAATTGATCGAGAAGATGATTTTTCCTGTACTCGAAGCCTCAATATTGCAGTGTACAGTAGTTCTCTCCTCCGCATAGAGCTGAACTGGAGTCCCCTTATATACAGTATATTATTTAATTATGAATATAAATAGCTACTGTATTCGAAGCAAACATTGTTATCTCTTCTGCAGAACCTCCAGACAGTGTCTCCATCAGTGTTGTGAACCACACAGGCCCAATGCTGGAGGGGAAACAGTACCAGCTGCAGTGTGAGGTCCAGAACATTGCTCCTGTTCAGTACCTCACTGTGACGTGGTACAAAGGAGAAACATTCGAGAATCAAACCTCCTATGATGATCTCACTAAGACTCCAGTGAATGTGTCCTCTACCCTCCTGATCACACCCACCTGTGCTGATGATGGAGCACAGTACAGCTGTGTGGCAGTGCTGGAACTGGGACCTGAAGGACCACAACCTTCACCTGAAGTGAAATCTGATCCCCTCAACATCACTGTGCTCTGTGAGTCTATCAGCACTGTCTGTTCTATCAGCATCACTGAACAGTCTGATTTTTGCATCCAACTGGCATAGTACTGAAGGTGTGATCATGTGTTTCTCACCCATAGAAGAACTGCTGAATTATGTTTTGGTTATTACCACTGCAGAGTCATTCTGTGGCTCTATAATGCCACCTGGGTGTGATGTTTTGTATCTGCAGATAAACCCAGGATCACTGAGTGGCTGGAGAAACCGAGGGAAGGTGAAACTCCGGATAATTTGGTCTCCTGTAGAGCTGAGGGGAACCCTCTGGTCACTAAGGGCCTGACACAACTTTTTCTTCTGGCAACCATGTTATCATTTTTTATTTGCTACTAGCTCTGTTCATAATGTTATAATAGCCTTTGTGCAAATACAGTGCTTGATGCATTTACATGAAAAAGCCAATTACTGTGTCAGTCAACATTTCTTCTTGATTTTTACAAATAATTGAATGGAATAATAAAAAAAATTTCTTCTCATGAACATAGTTCAGTAATCACCAAGTCTAACTAGTCTAAACTAACTAGAATTTAAAAAATTGTAACTTGAGAATAAAAAGTGTTGTATTCAATTGAAGGTTAAGGACAAATGTTAATTGACTACAGGTCAGTGTAATCTGCATGCATAGGAATTATATCAAAATGATAATGCTACAGGTGTCATTCAGTCATTAAAGTGTCTTGATTTTATCTTGACTGTCTTTGCATTTCATTTGTTGAAAATGTTCTGTGATAAAAAGGGGAGTTCATTTGCAGTGAGATGTTGAAGCATCATCATCTCTTGAATGTACGTATACTTTACATGTGCACTTTCATCATCAACATTCCCATTTGGGGATATTTGGTCTATATCTGATGCATGCATGTTCCTGAAAATTGGGAGCTAAAGGTGAAATGAGTGTAAAACCCCCCCAAAAAACCTTTCTTTAAAGAAGTGAGCTGGAACTGGGACCTGAAGGACCACAACCTTCACCTGAAGTGAAATATGATCCCCTCAACATCACTGTGCTCTGTGAGTCAGTACTGAGCTATCAACATCCGTCACTGTGACTCTATTATATGGTTTTCTTTAGTTGTCTTGTGTTGCAGGTGTAACTGCATTTCTCCCACAGGAAAATTGCCTTACTGCTGTATGGTATAATTTATACCGCCAGAGAGTCATTCTGTGGCTCTATAACGCCCCCTTGCTGTGATGTGCTGTACCTGCAGATAAACCCAGGCTCACAGACTGCCCAGACCATGAGCTGCTGAGGGAAGGTGAAACTCTGGATACTTTGGTCTCTTGTAGAGCTGAAGGAAACCCCTCTCCCATGGTCACATGGTACAGAAGCCAATCAGAGTTCAGTCATTCCACACCACTGACCAGGAGAGATGGAGGGCAGTACACTGTAAAACCCCACAGCTAACCCAATGACGGAATTTAGCGGGGGCCGAAGGGGGTTTTGCGTGCTTGTCCTTCTGGCGTTGCTGGGAGAACATTAGTTGGGTTAATTAGTATCCTCCGTACAAGAACAGAGCACAATTATGTTTAAGAATATACTGGGTCCGTTGCCATGGGTCGGATATGGATTGACCTGCCCCATATCCCGCTTATAGCTGGCCAGAAACGGATCAGTACAATTCTTAATATTCTCCGTTCTCAAACGGGGCCGTATTGTACGCTTAGTGGTTACTATAGTTTTACTCGTTTATCTGACTCCATTTAAAATATAATTTAGCAATTTGGGTTTGCAACTTACGCGGACCTCGGGAGTGATTACATTCGACTTGTACCTGCGCCACCATTACTCAATAGATGCTCCCGGGATTAGCATTACTGCTGAAATCTCAGTTCGGTGGAGAACTCAGAGGCTGAGGGTCCAGTCAACACAATACTTGCAAACCTGCCCTGATAGTTGCGAGCCCAGGTCGGCGTAGCATTAACTGGGCTCCTTCGAGCTAATTTGGCAGGAACCGGCGCTGTAACGCCAAAGGGTTCCCTTCGCACCAAATCACAAGAGCCATGCGTCCCCCGACCCTTAAGGGACAGAAATTGCTGGCCGCACAGCTTAGAACTACCACAGGTGTACCGCCCCGCCGATCGTCGGTCTTTGGCCACCATTTCCCCCTGAGTATTTCAGTTGTAATTTAGGCTGAAAAGGTACAAGATGAATTAGAGTCATGGAGATCACGCAAGTTACAAACAAAATAGTTTATTCGCAGACAGGTAGGTTATTAGCTTTAGAATATCACAATCAAGTATAAAATACACAAATTAAGAATAGAGATAGAGTAAATAATCATACCTAGCCTGCTTGGACTACACACAAACACAGAGTATAGAATATGCCGTATGGAAAGTCGAATACGATCTTCCTGATACTTACATACACGTACAATATGCTGTGTGGGAAGTCGAATACGATCTTCCACTGCTACACATACATGCATACATACATACATACACAAGACATGTTGTGTGGGAAGTCGAATACGATCTTCCCAGATTGGTCTGTCTCCCTTGCTTTTATGCCAAATCATACGTTTGGAACCAGGCGGCAGTGCCATAAATCAACCCGGAGGGGTGGTCAAATCTGGAATTTAGACCCCCACCGTTGGGGGTTGTTGAGTAGGGAAAATGAGATGATTACCAGGAGAGGACGTGTAGGTTTTCCCTTGGGATACTGAAACTATAGTTTATTAAATTCCATTTGGTATGAAATGTATCTCATCCGATTCCTTGATTTTATCAGATCACATCCATACCAAACAGATTACCCTTATGTTTTATTATGTTGCAGTTATCATGAAACTTCCCTCCTGATTATTCATTTTACATGCAATTCCTGTTACCATTACATAAGACTTAATGCAATAATACAAGGATCACATGGGCAATGTTTTCAAGGTGTTACCGGGTCTATTTACTATCTTAATAGCAGTTTTGAATATTTAATCTAAGAGAGCAGTCACCGGTGTAATGACAGCAGTGCCCAAATGAGGGCACTATGGCATTGTCCGGAGTCTTCCCCCTTGGAAGTGACCAGGTATGGGGTCACAGGGAGGTCACCAATGTTCGGGAGGATTCTTTTCCCATGACCCAACTGGCCTTGGACCACTCATACATCTTAACTCCCCAACAGGTAGTCTAAACAACATTGGAACCCCAGCTCTCAGGCCCCTCACACATGGCAGCCCTTCCTGACCTTAACCACCATGCTACAGGCCGCCCCATCATATCTATGAATGCTGTAGTTGGGAGTTTTCATGATAACTGCATTATGCTGTAAATATGTTTTTGTGCCTCTCATGGTAATATACCTTTTGGATAAACCTGATTTGGGTGAATGAAAGGAAAGGAGACATTCCAGACTGTTTGGTTTCTTCTCCTTATCTCCGAAATCCAGGCCTTAGTTCTTGACCGTAAAAGTGAGTCACCCATCTATAATTTACAGCCAGGCCCACCAGGCAGGGGGCTAAAACACATGGCTTCTACAGAGACAGCTTTTGCCCAGTTTCCCCTCGGCTCCTGAATGGTTGTGATATCAAAGGTAGACTGTTACAAAAACTAGACCATTACACCAGTCGCACTGAACCAATCAGAATAACACCAAACATCACTATATTCTGACCTGGGATTATCATGAAACATCTTTATGCCCTCTCCAGTACTCCTGTACTCAAATCCTGTAGGAATGTGAGAAAAGGGGGGCCCCCAGGGCCTAAGAAGGTGCCTCTAAGAATCCTTCTCTAGCTCTCCCCCACAGGCATGTGTGCCAACGGTGGGGGCTAACAATGTATGCTCCAGGAGAGGGAAGTCAGCAAGCTGACCAGCGCATGAGACCAAATGTTACTTATGACTGGCTTACAACACCCTCATAGCCAAGAACAGTTATGGAGCAGCCAATCACACCCTGCAGATTGAAGTTCTCACTTTCCTGTCAGTACTTTCCTGTTGCATGTGTAAGCCAGTCATAAGTAACATTTGGTCTCATGCACTGGTCAGCTTGCTGACTTCCCCCTCCTGGAGCATACATTGTTAGCCCCCACCGTTGGCACACATGCCTGTGGGGGAGAGCTAGAGAAGGATTCTTAGAGGCGCCTTTTTGGGCCCAGGGGGCCCCCCTTTTCTCACATTCCTGACAGGTTAGAGCACAGGAATATTGGAGATGGCATAAAGATGTTTCATGATAATCTCAGGTCAGAATATAGTAATGTTTGGTGTTATTCTGATTGGTTCAGTGCGACTGGTGTAATGGTCTAGTTTTTGTAACAGTCTACCTTTGATATCATAACCATTCAGGAGCCGAAGGGAAACTGGGCAAAAGCTGTCTCTGTAGAAGCCAGATGTTTTACCACTGACCACTGCCTGGTGGTCCTGGCTGTAAATTATAGATGGGTGACTCACTTTTAGGGTCAAGAACTAAGGCCTGGATTTCAGAGATAAGGAGAAGAAACCAAACAGTCTGGGGTGTCTCCTTTCCTTTCATTCACCCAAATCAGGTTTATCCATCCATCCATCCATTATCTTAACCCGCTTATCCTGAACAGGGTCGCAGGGGGGCTGGAGCCTATCCCAGCATACATTGGGCGAAAGGCAGGAATACACCCTGGACAGGTCGCCAGTCCATCACAGGGCACACACACCATTCACTCACACACTCATACCTATGGGCAATTTAGACTCTCCAATCAGCCTAACCTGCATGTCTTTGGACTGTGGGAGGAAACCGGAGTACCCGGAGGAAACCCACGCAGACACGGGGAGAACATGCAAACTCCGCACAGAGAGGCCCCGGCCGACGGGGATTCGAACCCAGGACCTCCTTGCTGTGAGGCGGCAGTGCTACCCACTGCACCATCCGTGCCGCCACCAAATCAGGTTTATCCAAAAGGTATATTACCATGAGAGGCACAAATACATATTTACAGCATAATGCAGTTATCCTGAAAACTCCCAACTACAGCATTCATAGATATGATGGGGCGGCCTATAGCGTAGTATTTAAGGTCAGGAAGGGCTGCCATTTGTGAGGGGCCTGAGAGCTGGGGTTCCTGGTTAATGTTGTTTAGACTAAGGGAAAGATGTATGAGTGGTCCAAGGGCAGTTGGGTCATGGGAAAAGAATCCTCCAGAACATTGGAGACCTCCCTGTGACCCCATACCAGGGCACCTCCAAGGGGGAAGACTCCGGACAATGCCGCAGTGCCCTCATTTGGGCACTGCTGCCATTACACCAGTGACTGTTCTCCTAGATTAAATATTCAAAACTGCTATGAAGATAGAAAATAGAC
The DNA here is from genome assembly GCF_963514075.1 of Conger conger. Classification (NCBI taxonomy): domain Eukaryota; kingdom Metazoa; phylum Chordata; class Actinopteri; order Anguilliformes; family Congridae; genus Conger; species Conger conger. The sequence continues at coordinate 20,363,457 of NC_083775.1, forward strand.
CTGGTAAAACCTTGAAAACATTGCCCATGTGATCCTTGTATTATTGCATTAAGTCTTATGTAATGGTAACAGGAGTTGCATGTAAAATGGATAATCAGGAGGGAAGTTTCATGATAACTGCAACATAATAAAACATAAGGGTAATCTGTTTGGTATGGATGTGATCTGGTAAAATCAAGGAATTGGATGAGATACATTTCATACCAAATGGAGTTTAATAAACCATAGTAACTCAGTAACTCAAGGGAAAACCTACACGTTCTCTCTTGGTAATCATCTCATTTTCCCTACTCAACAACCCCCAAGGGTGGGGGTCTAAATTCCAGATTTGACCACCCCTCCAGGTTGATTTATGGCACTGCCGCCTGGTTCCAAATGTATGATTTGGCATAAAAGCAAGGGAGACAGACCAATCTGGGAAGATTGTATTCGACTTCCCACACAGCATATTGTACGTGTATGTACATTTCAGGAAGATCGTATTCTACTTCCCACACGACATGTCTTGTATATGTATGTATGTATGTATGTATGTATGTGTAGCAGCGGAAGATCGTATTCGACTTTCCACACAGCATATTCTATACTCTGTGTTTGTGTGTAGTCCAAGCAGGCTAGGTATGATTATTTACTCTATCTCTGTTCTTAATTTGTGTATTTTGTAATTGATTGTGATATTTTTAATAACCTACCTGTTTGAGAACGGAGAATATTAAGAATTGTACTGATCAGTTTCTGGCCAGCTGTAAGCGGGATATGGGGCAGGTCAATCCATATCCGACCCATGGCAACGGACCCAGTATATTCTTTTTTTTTAAAGATATTTTTTAGGCCTTTTTTAGCTTTATTGGACAGTATATAGAGACAGGAAGAATGGGGGCGAGAGAGAGGGAAAGACATGCAACAAATTGTCAGACGGTCGGATTCGAACCGCTGACGTCGCCGGCTCGCAATGAGCATTCGGTCAGTGCTCTACAGGCTGCACCACCGAGACACCCGGACCCAGTATATTCTTAAACATAATTGTGCTCTGTTCTTGTACGGAGGATAATAATTAACCCCCCTAATGTTCTCCCAGCAACGCCAGAAGGACAAGCATGTAAAACCCCCTTCGGCCCCCGGTAAATTCCGTCATTGGGTTAGCGTGGGGTTTTACACATGTTCCTGTGTCCCAGTTCCTATGTCACTTTATTTTTTTTATTTTTTTTTATTTTTTTATTTGACCTTTATTTATACAGGGAAGTCCCTTGAGAGCAAGCTCTCATTTTCAAGGGTGCCCTGTTTACAAAAAACGTATATAAAAGATACAGGTTGCAACAGACAAGATAAGAGCAGACAAAAAATAAGTTATAAACAAACAGATAATAAGTGATAAGACACTAAAAATCAGGTAAAACACGAGCAGTTCTCAATCATGGTACCCACGAGGAGCACTCTAAAAGAGTCTAGAGAAACAAAACGATCCAATTTTAGAGTGTCCTGGAGCCTATTCCACTTATCCGGAGCATAGTGAGAAAAAGCAGACTTTCCATATTCTGTCCTCACGCGCGGAATGAGCAATCTGATGTGTGACTGCGAGCGTGTTCGGCAACTCATAGAGTTGTGAATGAGGAGCGAGGATAAATAAGATGGGAGTTTACCAATTAGAGCTTTATAGATGAATAGAAGCGAATGTAGCTCTCTTCGTGAAGTTAGGGACGACCAACCCAATTTTTCGTACAAAACACATCGGTGAGTAAGAAAACCATCACCCGTTACAAAGCGCAGAGCACTATGATACACAGCATCAAGCAGCTTCAAAATGGCTGGAGAAGCATGCATATACACAATATCACCATAATCAAAAACAGACATAATTTGGGACTGAACAATGGATTTCCTGGTTTGAAGAGAAAAACAGGATTTATTCCTGTAAAGAAAGCCAATTTTAACCCTCAGCTTCTTTGTAAGATGTTCAATATGTGTGCGAAAAGAGAGCTTGGTATCCAGCCAAATACCCAGATATTTAAATGAGTCGACACAATCAATTAGTTCTCCCTGCAGAGAGTGGAGAGAAAGGCTATTGTTAACAATTGACGATCGAGAGAAAAACATCCATTTAGTTTTGTTTGAGTTTAAGACTAATTTGAGATCATGCAGAGATCGTTGGAATGTGTCGAAGGCTGACTGCAGGCTTGCAGCTGCCTGAGCTGGGGTGGAACCAAAGCAATAAATTATTGTATCGTCCGCATAATAATGGACATTAGTGTGTACAGAAGGGAAAAGAATATTATTTATATAAAGAGTGAATAAAATTGGACCAGTAATGGACCCTTGTGGGACACCCTTAACAACAGATAAAGAGCTGGATCTAAGATTGCCAGCAACAACTGACTGCTTTCTCCCAGACAAGTAGTTAGAGAACCAACTAAGAGAAAGGTCATCCAGGCCAATGGAAGCTAACATACTTAACAAAATACCATGATCAACAGTGTCGAAGGCCTTAGACAGGTCGACAAAGAGGGCAGCACAATGTTGGCGATTATCAAGACCATTCACAATATCATTGATGACGAGGGAAGTGGCAGTAACAGTGCTATGACCGGGTCTGAATCCTGATTGGTGTGAGTGTAGGATATTGTATGCGTCTAAAAAAGCCCGCAGCTGTTCAATTGCCAGGGTTTCTAAAACCTTAGCTAGGCAGCACAGTCTAGAGATGGGACGATAATTGTTTAGGTCACTTTAAGCACCCCCTTTAAGCAGGGGCACGACCTGCGCGGACTTCCAGACCGTTGGGATTTCACCGGAGATAAAAGTTAGATTAAAAATGTGAGCAAGCGGGGAGGCGACCAGGTGAGCACTGAGACGCAAAAGATAAGGGGCTATGTCATCCTCACCCTTAGACTTTTTAATATTCAGATGGGAGAGTGCCATGAAAACTTCATAGTCACTAACCGGTCTAAAAGAGAATCTATTAGCAGGAGGGGGGGGGACCGAGAGGTTTTCGGCCAATGACGGGTCATGGACATGTCCCGGCGAGACCGTATTGGCTGATAGCCTATCGAATAGAAGGCCAGAAGCTACAAAATGTTGGTTAAATGCGTCGCACATTATTGATTTGTCTGAAATTACATCATTCTCATAGCTAATTTGAGGTGGGAGAGTAGAGGTGGATCCAGATTTAAGTGATTTTACAGTTTTCCAAAAACTGGCTGAGTTTCCTTGGGCATTTGCAAATGAAGATAAATAGAAATCAGATTTGGCTTTCCTGACTATACTAGTACTTTTATTCCGCATTTTCCTGAAATGTAACCAGTCTGTCGGATTACCAGTAGATCTGGCAGTAGTCCAGGCGGAGTCTCTGAGTTGAAGGGTTTCGATGACTTCCTCAGAGATCCAGGGACTAGAGCGATTTTTTACTCTGAGATTTTTATAAGGAGCATGCTTATTAGTGATGGAATTAAAAATATGGGAGAAGTGGTCAGAAGCTAACTCGGGATCAGGGATTAAGCATAATTTATCTAAATCAGAGTGGGATAAATCATGTAGGAAGCCTTGTTCTATAAAATCTTTAAAATTACGCTTTGTGATGAGGTGACCATTGGATTTATTAGCTTTGGCTAATCTAACACAAGCTATAGGGCAGTGGTCGCTAATGCCTGATGCAAACACCCCGCACTGAGGATATTTAAATGGCCTATTAATTAATATAATATCAATTAGGGTGGATCTAGATGGAGATTTGGCATTTGGTCTTGTGGGGTGTAAAATAAGTTGAGATAGATCTAAATCTAAGCAGAGCTGTTTAAGACTAGTAGAGCTATCAGAGAGCCAGTCCATGTTTAAATCGCCCAGCACCACCAATTCGGAAGAGGCATACATAGATAACACCTTCCCCAACTCATCTAATGCTGATGTTGGCGCAGAGGGTGGGCGATAAACACCAGCAACCACAATATGGACGTCACCACCCAAACAAACATCTAAAACTAAACACTCAAAACATTTCGGAACGGTGGAGGACACAAGGACCCGTACGGCTAGGTGTTCCCTGATAAATATAGCCACTCCGCCTCCTTTAGCTCTCCTATCAGATCTAAACAAATTAAAACCGGCAATAGAAACATCCGAGTTGGAAATTTTCCCAGACAACCAAGATTCGGTAATAACAAGTATGTCGGGGGCGGCATCGACAATCATACAGTTAATGAAATCCAACTTGGGCAGCAAACTCCTCGAATTTAGATGCAGAAGCTTCAAACCATTTATGGCCCGCAGATCCTGCAGTGACCCCAAATCATTAGATCCCAAAGTAGCAGAAGGAGCAGAGCCGGGCAACGCAATACCAGTAGAAACAACCACCAGGTTTCCCTGCACAGCCCTGCTTGGCCTGGAAGCACGACGAGGAAGACGAACTGGGAGGGGGCTGATAGTGGGGATGACACACAAAGCCGTGGTATCCTTACCGGACCATTCAGGAAGCCAGCTGATGCTCCGCAACTCAGTTGCTGTACTCGAGGCAAACGTTGTTGACAAAAGTCCGCTGCCGCTCCGAAGCCCAACTGGGCCGTAGGGAAGCGCAGGCCGCCCTGCTACGGATCCGGGCTGAAGACGAGCCACCACCGCAGCAGGAGCGAAATCCTCCCGGGATGAACCAACGCCAGGATAGGCCGACAGTCCGGCGATCACCTCAACAGTCCCGCCGCAGCATACCGGAAGATACTGCAAATCAGCCAGCAGACCTACACCGAAGCAGACCAGAGGAGCCAGCAACCCAGACACCAGGCCAATCGCCGCCAGTGCGGGACCGCCACGGCCCGCCGAAGAAAGCAGCACAGGTGGAGGGAAGTCCAAGCTAGCTGCTGGGCTAGCTGGGCTAGCTGGGCCAGGGTTTAGCTCAACGTCACCGGCCAAGAGGAGTAGCAGCGTCAGCCAGATGAATCCAACAGAAGAGCTCGACGTAGGGACCCCATCCTTACTAGCTGATGATGGGGCTCTGGCACGGCCAATATCCAAGAACCCGGAGAACAGCAGATATTGGCTATCTGCAGTCGGGAAGTAGATTCCCTCCCCATCGTCAGGCAAGAAGTGACAGCGTGACGAGCAAGCGATCAGGCAAAAGATTAAAACAATGACAATCACGCATCTTTGTGGAAAAGTTAAAATAGGAGGCAATCCGCAGTTGAAACGCTGAAAAGTAGGGCGATTAAGACGTTTAAAACGTTTAAAAGTTTGACTCGCTTGAGCAGTGGACGCTGCGGTCGCCATCTTGATTACCCACATCCACGTGAGCAGCTGTCATTGTCTTGTGACTTTGCTGCAAACAGACCTAGAATAAATAAACATTTAAAGATGCTTTTGAAAAGTCCACAAATAATACCACAAATATTTTACTTCAAGAAGTAAACCATACTTTTTAGGTGAGAGGAAGAGACAGAGGCATCTTTGGGTCTAATTTCTGTCCAATAAATCAGAGAGGAAGAGGGGACTTTTTATTACAAGGGTGGCTGTATCGCCACACTTCCGCAGTACTGTTGGAAAATAGTATGGAGGATATTTCAGAGAGTTGGAACTTGGCAGTATGTCTAGTAGACAGTACATACAGTATTTTGAGGAGAGAGTAGTCAGGCGGTTTTGAGCACAGCCACACAGCAAAACCCGAAAAATAGGTACATAGGCTATCATCCAGGGATTTTATGTACACAATATTTAGACATGCAAGTTTCTGTGCCACACTTGGTGGGAATGCCACAGTATTGGATACTAGAGAATTTACAGAACACAAATACATCAAATTTATATTTCTACAAAAATGCCAGTGTGAAACATTGTCAAACATGACATATAATATTCAGAGAATATTAAGGAAGTTACGGTTACATAGGTTTAAAGGCAAGAGACGATATAATGTTAGGAAGACAGTGTCACGCGGGATTCTTCTTCGTTCAGAAGAAAGATGGCTCCTTACGCCCGTGCATCGACTACAGGGAGCTGAACAACATCACGGTGAGGAACAAGTATCCTCTGCCCTTGATGGACTCCGCGTTCCACCCACTTCACGAGGCCACCATCTTCACCAAGTTGGATCTCCGCAACACTTCCCACCTGGTCCGCATCCGTGAGGGCGATGAATGGAAGACCGCCTTCAACACCTCTCTCGGACACTTCGAATACCTGGTCATGCCATTCGGCCTCACCAATGCTCCTGCTGTATTCCAGGCCCTGGTGAATGATGTTCTTCGGGACTTGTTGGGTCGCCATGTGTTTGTCTACCTGGATGACATCTTAATTTACTCCACTAAGTTCTACAGAGACTCCTAGAGAACAGATTATTCATCAAGGCGGAGAAATGCTTCTTCCACTTCGACACAGTTGAGTTCCTTGGGTTCATCCTTGAGAGGGGACGGATCAGGGCAGATCCCAAGAAGATTCTGGTGGTCACCGACTGGCCCACACCCACCTCATGTAAGCAACTCCAGCGCTTCTTGGGATTCGCCAACTTCTACGGAAGGTTCATCTGATCCTACAGTCAAGTGGTCTCCCCTCTAACCAAGCTCACATCCACTGTTGTGCCATTCCGGTGGAGCCCCGAAGCTGAGATGGCCTTCACCAAGGTCAAGAGACTGTTCTCTTCCGCTCCCATCCTGGTACACCCCGACCCTACCCGCCAGTTTGTGGTTGAGATGGATGCTTCCGACACGGGGGTGGGAGCTGTGCTCTCTCAGGTGGCGGCCGCGGACAACCGACTACACCCCTGCGCCTTCTTCTCCAAGAAGCTGTCCCCGGTGGAGAAGAATTATGATGTCGGAAATCGAGAACTGCTGGCAATCAAACTGGCGCTGGAGGAGTGGAGACATTGGCTGGAGGGGGCAGAGAAGCCGTTCATCATTTGGACTGACCACAAGCACCTGGCATACCTCCAGACAGCCAAGAGGCTGAATTCCCAACAGGCCAGATGGGCACTGGAGGTTCAACTTCTCACTCACCTACCGCCCGGGTTCTAAGAACGTTAAGCCTGACGCCCTTTCTCGCCAATTCAACTCCTGTTCTGAGCGTGAGGTTGCTGAGACCATCCTTCCGGCCTCCTGCACCGTGGGGTCTGTCACATGGAAAATCGAGTCGGTGATCCAGAGGGCTCTACGGGAGGAACCCGATCCCAGGCCCAACCCCGGATTACGCCTATACGTTCCCTCAGCCGCGGACACAGGTGCTGCAATGGGCCCATTCATCCCTCCTTTTCTGCCATCCCGGCTTTACCCGCACCTTGGCGGTGCTGAAGCGGAGATTCTGGTGGAGTTCCATGATCCCCGACACCAGACGCTTCATCAAGGCTTGCACCACAGAAGCAAAGCATCTCACCAGGCCCCTGCTGGACTGCTTCAACCATTGCCGGTGCCCAGCCGACCCTGGAGCCACATTGGAGTGGACTTTGTGACCGGACTTCCCCTTTCCGAGGGTAACACCACCATCCTGACGGTGGTGGACCGATTTAGCAAAGCGGCACACTTCATCCCCCTGACTGGATTGCCCACCACCCAAGAGACAGCTGACGTTCTCGTGAGAGAAGTATTCCGCATCCACGGACTTCCCTCGGACATTGTTTCAGACTGCGGCCCTCAATTCATCTCTCAAGTTTGGAAAGCGTTCTGCGTGGCCCTCGGGCCACAGCTAGCCTCTCTTCAGGCTACCACCCTCAGTCCAACGGTCAAACTGAGAGAGCCAATCAGGACCTGGGGGCCGCTCTACGCTGCGTATCGGCCAAGAATCCTGCCGCATGGAGCAAGATGCTTACCTGGGTGGAGTACGCACACAACACCTTACCCTGCGCCACCACCGGGAAATCGCCATTTGAGGTCTCCCTGGGCTACCAACCTCCACTGTTCCCTGACCAGGAAGCCGAGATTGCTGTTCCCTCCCTCGCCATCCACATGAAACGGTGCGCCAAGGTTTGGAGGGATGCCAAGGCCGCGCTGTTAAGCACGGCAGACTGTAATCGGCGTTTTGCTGATCGCCACCGCACTCCAGCTCCTGCCTCCAAACCAGGTGACTCTGTCTGGCTGTCCACTAAGGACATTCCCCTCCAAGCCACCTCTCACAAACTGCAACCCCGTTTTATTGGTCCCTTTAGAATCCACAGCATCATCAATCCTCCCTCTGTTAAATTGTCACTCCCTGCTTCCCTTAAGATTCACCCCACATTCCATGTTTCTTGTATTAAGCCTGTATCCTCTCACCCCATATGTCCCCCGGATCCCCCACCACCTCCATTATTGACAACCACCCTGCATTTACTGTTAAAAAACTCTTGAACATTCGTAAGAGGGGCCGTGGGGTGCAATACTTGGTAGACTGGGAGGGCTATGGTCCTGAGGAGCGTTCCTGGGTCGCTCCCAGTCCCATTCTGGACAATTCACTCATCAAGGACTTCCATCGTGACCACCCTGACAAATTCAAAGGACCGCCAGGAGTCGGTCGTTAAGGGGGGGGTCCTGTCACGTTTCAGGTCTGTCTTGCCATGTTTTATGTTTATTCATTTTGTCTTAGTCACGTATTGTCTTATCATGTATTATGTTAGTCTAGGTTCGTCATGTTGTTTAGTTTATTTCTTGTTACGATAAATTGTCTTGTCATGTCTAGTTATGTTTTTGTTACGATTATTTTACCTTGTTATGTGAGTGGTTATCGTCTTAGTTCATTTATTGTTATGTTTTGATTTATGTTTATTGTTACGTAAACTGGTCGTTGTTTAAACATACACTTTTACATGTCTTTCCGCAAACCTTGCATTCCGGCTTTCTCTCTCTCCCTTTCTGTCACTCACACCCTAATTGTTTCTATTTGTCTATTTACTAAAACTACTAATGCTAGATCAGGATTTGTAATACTAACAGACTAATCATGTGTTCATGTTACCTTACGTTTCTTGTGCATGTCATTTACTAATTTACTAATGCTAGGGCAGGATAGGTTTATTACTAACGATTACTAATTACCTTGTTAAACTTGTCATCCATCGCACCTGTTTTCCATTCCCTTGCTGCTCTCTAACTAATTGTCTACACCTGTCTACACCTGCATTTATAGCCCAGTCGCACTTCTGTTCGTTGTGAAATTGTCTGCTTCTTGTCCGTCAAAGCAACGCTTGAGCATTATTGTCAGGGTTGGAGGTAGTACTGGTTGTGGCCATCAGGGGACTTATTACTTTCACCTGATGGTCATTAGTGCTTACGTGATGCCTACCTCCTGAAGGTACTTAAAGCCCGCATTTCCCCGCAGTCTTCGCTTCGGTGTCACTGTTCGCTCTGCCACCTAGCCGGTATTAGCACATGGTAAGACTCAGCATTCGAGTCCGGTATTGTGCTGGTTCAGTATTCAGAAAAGGTAAGGAAGGGGTCTGCACGTTAGTGTGTGTACACTGCGGCCGCCTTCCTGTAGGTTCTTTGGTTCTTTGTTTCGTTTTTGTTTTCGGCTCGTGTGAGTCCGTGGGTGAGGGACGTTGTCCCCGGTATTTTGTATTTTGGTTTGTGTGTTTTTTCGGAGCTGCGACTCCTGAGTCTTTATTTTCGTTAGCCCAGTCTTTTATACTGGGTTGTACTTTTATTTAGGGTTTTCCCCGGTCCGGGGCAGTAGTGCTAGCCTTTACGCACTCATTTTTCGTTTGTGATTTTCGCCCTGGTTTTGGAGGGTAGTTTTTATTTCCTGAGCCGTTATTTGGGGCTCTTTCTTTTATTTGTGCGGAGTTGTCTCCGTGTACAGTGCTGTCTCCTCTACCCCCCCGGGGTCTTAGTGGCGGGCTCGTTTGTGGGTCCGCTTACAAGGGGTCACCCCCTTAGTCGCACCTGGCTCTCCGCACCTCCTCATCCTCACAATTATTACCACTGTCTTCACGTTAAGAGCCAAGCCTGTTTATCGACCACCGTTTATTGATTTCTGTTTCGTTGACCATCGCTTGTTTTTGACCACGTCCTCGCCTACTGTTTTTGTACCTTTGCCTCGCTGTTTGTTTTATGGTTTCGACTTCCGCATCGCCCTCGACTACGACCCTGCCTGCCGCTCGCCTGTACTTCTGCCCCGCTGACAGCTCTCCTGCTACCGGACCTCCCTGCACGTCTACCGACTACGAGTTTGCCTCTTCCCTCGGCACCGTGTTTTCTGATTATTTATTGTTTTATTGGCTGGATCTACGTGTATGGACTTTGCTTGTTTTGACTATGCTCCTGGGATTCGTCCCAAATAAAGCCCTGACGGGACTTTATTTTACCATTGTTTCTGAGTCGTGCATTTTGGGTCCAACCCCTACGCACCCGTCTCAGACAGAGCTGATTGCCACAATATTCTAGACTCTAAAATCTTGACTGGGGAATCCGTGCTGCCATTATGACACAGCCGACAGATACTCCACAGCCATTCTTGTTAAATCAGAAAACCATCTAGTGTCCTCATTTTACTGTTCTGCATTAAACAATGAGACTTCACTCATATCAGACCCTCACCACACCACAATCTCTGCACCAGGGCCACAGCTATGCATTCTCAAGTCTGGGACAAAATCTATTGGGTGGGCCCCCATTTTGTAACAAATTAAAAATAGTTACACGCCGTATCCTGGACCCCCTTGGGACAAAGTGTCACCCCCTAGCTATGGCCTTGCTCTGCACCAACCACTCTGTCTAATGATTTTTGCTGGGTTAACTTTCAATGTTATCACAAAAATGATCTTGCTCGGGGATTGTTCCTTTGAAAGATTCCAGGTTTCAGAGGAAGCCATTTTAAAGTCATTGTTGACAAGGGGAGATATTTCCGATGTTACATAAACAAGGTTTCATGGGATGTAGGCAGGTATCCAAATTTCCCCATCCTGTAATAGGTGGCTGTCACGATGAGCACTGGCTGATGTACTTTATTTAACGTCTCAGAGGAGACTACGGCAATTGACAGCTGAACTGGGGAAACAAGGCACTGATTTCAGAATATGGAGTCGAGAAACTGTGGATTCCTACTCATGGTCGAATTATTTTTGGCACTGATGTTTGGTTTGAATGGAAGTAAGTAATATGGAGTTGGTCATTATTTTGTCATGCAACGGTGGCAACAGGAAAAATCTGGATTTTGTCAGGAAATAAGGAAACTTAGGGAAAACCTGATTCTCCCTCTGATGCTGTTATCATACATTATATTTGTGAATAGTGTGGTACATGGGCCATGGGGAATATACAGTGGGCTCCAGAATTATTGGCACCCTTGATAAATATGCACAAAAAATGCTATGAACTAAAAAATATTCGTTATTTACATAAGCTTTATTTTCCAACATGTGAAAAGCAGTGTGCTTCATGAACGATTCAATGGAATCATTTCTCCTGTAGTACTTAATCCTGGCTGTGTCAGTTTTGGCTGTGGATGGCAGCCCTATAGGTTGGGGGAATATGACCATAATCCAAGGACAAGGTTTTGGTCAGCATGGGTGTGGACTCTGTCTTGGGAGGAAGGCTCTGGTTGACTGGGAGCCTTAAGTCTGCTTACATTTATGAAGAATTAAAAGTGCACCCTGATGTAAAGACACAAGTGCACAGCATTGTGAATAAGAAGGGCTGTCATGTACAGTATTGGAAATATGGTCGACATTAGCTCAGGAGTTAAGAGCAGTCGTTTGGTACTTAAGCCCTGATTGCTCTCGACAAGCTGATTGGTGCCTTGCATAGTAGCCAATCGCTGTTGGTGTTTGAGTTTGTGTGAGTGTGTGTTAGTGTATGTGAGTGTGAGTGTGTGTGTGAGAGTGTGTGTGAGTGTCTGTGTGTGAATGTGTTAGTGTGTGTGACTGTGTGTGTGGGTGCATCTGAGTGTATGTGAGTGTGTGTGAGTGTATGTGAGAGTGTGTGAGTGTGTGTGTGTGTGTGTGTGTGTGTGTGTGTGTGTGTGTGTGTGTGTGAATGGGTGAATGCGAGCCATCAATTGTAAAGCGCTTTGGATAAAAGTGTGATATAAATGCAGTCCATTTACCAGATGGTTTTTATATTGTAATCTGGGAGAAAAAAAGATGTGGTTTCCTGTAGATTAGATCCATGTAATTACATGTCTCTTAGATTATATTGCAAAAGGCACCTCAGTTAGGTTAATTGCTTGGTTAAGGTTAAGACAGAATATGATGGGGGGAAGGGGCATGGGCTTCCTGCCTTTCTTCTCTTCAAAGCCAAATTTCCAGTCACAGCAATCTGCTAAAGTATCTCCAATGTGCAAAGGCCATATTTCCCTTACACAAAAATGGACAGCCCTCAGAGTTTCCTCCAGCACCTGCACGGTTTCATTGAAAACTTTATTTTGCAGCTATGTATATCCACCCTCACGCATCTCAGCTAAAGGACACTAGCATTCTGTGGCGTAGGGTCAACATGGTTAAAACAATGTTGGATCAATGCCCTCTGTCTTAAAATGCCAGCTTCAATAAAACGTGTGTGTGTATGTAGGAAATGTTGCTTGGCGTTACTGGTCCAGCATCTGATGCCACCAACAATGTAACATGGGGCCCATATCTGGATGTGCAATTTATCACCAGTTTTACACAATACTGTTTTTTGTAAATGGATTGTCTCTAATATCTGTATGATATTACATAGATATTTGAGTTAAAAGTACTCAGATCACCAGTTAAAGCCATGCACTTCCTGTTCTGATTACTAAAAGGTTACTCTAATGGAGTCCTAAATTACAGTCCTCCCCTTTCATATTTTAGCAGATCCTATTGAATGTCCACTGATGATCCAGCCCCCCAGAGTGGTGGTAAGATATGGAGATCCAGTGTCAGTGAAATGCACCGTTTCAGGAGATCATGAAGGAAGCGGCTGGGATCCTCCTGATGGAGTTTTTGATTTGGAAGCTTCAGGTGAATTACCTGACACAACAGATGTCCAATTTGTCACCTGGAGTTTGGAGAGTCTGACAAACTGGGAGATTACTGCTAGATGTTATGTGAAATTTCTGGCTGATGCAGATCTTCAACAGTGTGACAAAAGGTTCAATATTACAGTGTACAGTAAGTTCTTTCCTTCTCATCGAGCTGAACTGGAGTCCCATTATATTTATTATTTAATTATGAATGTAAATAGCTACTGTATTAGAAGAAAACATTATCTCCTCTGCAGAGCCTCCAGACAGTGTCTCCATCAGTGTTGTGGACCACACAGGCCCAATGCTGGAGGGGAAACAGTACCAGCTGAGGTGTGAGCTCCAGAACACTGCTCCTGTTCAGTACCTCACTGTGAAGTGGTACAAAGGAGAAACATTTGAGAATCAAACCTCCTATGATGATCTCACTAAGACTCCAGTGAATGTGTCCACTACTCTCCTGATCACACCCACCTGTGCTGATGATGGAGCACAGTACAGCTGTGTGGCAGAGCTGGAACTGGGACCTGAAGGACCACAACCTTCACCTGAAGTGAAATCTGATCCCCTCAGCATCCCTGTACACTGTGAGACTATTGGTACTGTCTGTTCCATCAGCATCACTGAACTGCTATAGTATTGAAGGTGTGATCATATGTTTCTCTTCCATAGAAGAACTCCTGAAGTATGTCACAACTATAACCACTGAAAAGTCATTATGTGGCTCTATAACACAACCTGGGTGTGATGTTCTGTACCTACAGATAAATCCAGATTCAGAGAGTGCCCAGACCATGAGAAGAGAAGCTGAGTGAAAGTGAAACTCTGGATACAAATATAAATATATTTGAATATTCATAAATGAATTATAATGCAGTTATATTTGCATTTGTCAAGAAAAAATATCGAAAATTTCACATTTTGTTGATGATTTGACTTCAGTACTTCAACAATTAACAGCATACATTGTCATGAAATCTAGAATCAGATACAGCACTTCTTGTCCATCCCTGGTTTACGCAGTAAAATCAATATCATTCTGTACTATTTATCTGTTGACATTTTCTTATGATGGTGGGATTATGGGTTCTGTCATACAGAAATGGTAAGACTGGATGTGTGAGGCAGACTGTGGCAGACTGTGGCTCTATACCGTCCTCTGTCTGTGATGTTCTGTACCTGCAGATAAACCCAGATTCACAGAGTGCCCAGACCATGAGCAGCTGAGGGAAGGTGAAACTCTCGATACTTTGGTCTCCTGTAGAGCTGAGGGGAACCCCTCTCCCATGGTCACATGGTACAGAAACCAATCAGAGTTCAGCAGTTCTACACCACTGACCAGGAGAGATGGAGGGCAATACACCCTCATAGCCAAGAACAGTTATGGAACAGCCAATCACACCCTGGAGATTGAAGTTCTCTGTAAGTCAGTACTTTCCTGTTGCATTTTCCTGTGTCCCTGTCCCACGTTAAATTTGATCCCCTACGCAACACTGTTCTCTGTGAGTCAATCACCACTGTCTCTACCACCACAATCACTGTGACTCTGGTAATTGTGCAGGTTTTGCATGGTATTGGCATAGTATTGGAGATGTGGTCACCCATGGAGGCACAGCTGAAGTACTTTATGTGCAGTAACAAGCTAAAACCCCCGTAAAGCCATTATGCGGCTCTCTAGCGACCCATTGCTCTGATGTTCTGTCCCTGCAGATAAACCCAGGATCACACAGTATGGGAAGCTGAGGGAAGGTGAAACTTTGGCTACTTTGGTCTCCTGTAGAGCTGAGGGGAACCCCTCTCCCATGGTCACATGGTACAGGGACCAATCAGAGTTCAGCAGTTCCACACCACTGACCAGGAGAGATGGAGGGCAGTACACCCTCATAGCCAAGAACAGTTATGGAGCAGCCAATCACACCCTGCAGATTGAAGTTCTCTGTAAGTCAGTACTTTCCTGTTGTATGTCCCTGTTCCTGTCAATTTATTTAAATCTCATTATCTTGTGGTCTTTGTGCGGCAAGATGTGGAACAAATAAGATTTAAGGTACTTTTGAAAATGAATAATTATTTACAGAATAATAGTGTAAATATTTAATATTTTTGCTAAAAAATAATCAAAAACCATGTGTACATGATTAAAATGATTCCAGATACCAGAAAGGGCTTTTCTTTAAAAGTATTTGAATACACATTACTCTTTTGAAATACGCATTCATAATTTAAAAGCAGCTTTAGCTTAATTGCTGAATGCTTTGCATTGTGATGAATAATTGCTGCTCTGTTTGAGAGCTGTGAGTTGCTGTGAGTTTTATTACAGAAGTCTCATTGTGGTGTGCTTAATGTACTTATCAATGTGTACATGATTCCTGGTGTCGGAATGATTTGTAATTGAGTATGGGTCACTCCTTGCTGTGTGTTGATTATGTGCATGCCCAAATGATGCATTTTATTGCTGTATTAATACAACCACATAAAGTCTCTCTTTCTGTCAGATCCACCAACGTTTGAGCTGGAGAGGGAGGAGGTGAATGTAACCCAGGGAGAGGAGGTGATTCTGGAGTGTCTGGCTGAGGGAAATCCCACTCCTGAACTCACCTGGAACACGACTGCTGCTGAGAATCCACATGTGTCCACCAGAGGGCGACAGAGTAATGCCACCGTCAGCATCAGCAGAGCAACATCAGCCAACGCTGGTGTCTACACCTGCTATGCAACAAATAACCTGGGCACAGCCTCCAAGACTGTCACCGTCACTGTGAAGGAAACGGATGCTACACAATGGGGTATTGTCTGTGAACACTGCCTGTAAACCTTGGGCGTTCCAGTGGTTACTTACATTACATTACATTACATGTAATTTGGCTGACGCTTTTATCCAAAGTGAGTTACAGTTGATTAGACTGAGCAGGAGACAATCCTCCCCTGGAGCAATGCAGGAATAATGGCCTTGCTCAGGGGCCCAATGGCTGTGCGGATCTTTTTGTGGTTAAACCGGGGATCGAACCACCAACCTTATGGGTCCCAGCCACTGTAGCTACAGGTCGCCCACTTAGCAACCATTAGTAATGTGACGGCTGACAAGAAGCTGACACGTTCTCGAGTGTCAGAGATGCAACAAGCTCTGACACTCGAGAACTAAAAACCTACAGTAAAAA